>NW_009936743.1:0-17919 GCF_000696875.1 Nestor notabilis
TGTATAATAAATAATATGGACATAATAAATAAGCATATGATATATTATATACTTGCGATTATATATAATTTTAGTTTTATTATTCCATAGTTATATTGCTATTGTTAATTTATTCTAGTCTTAAAATCAGAGAATATAAATAGATATCTCTATCCATATATAGATAGTCAGTCTCAGTCAAGCACATAAAAAATGTTTGGTGATCTCATGGACAGCCTCCATTCTCTACAGTGTCAGTACAAAAGCCCCCAGAAGCTACTCTTATTACTTACAGAATCATAGAATACCAAGTTGGAAGAGATCTCAAGGATCATCTGGTCCAACCTTTCTTGGCAAAAGCACAGTCTAGAAAGGATGTCCCAACATCCTGTCCAGCTGAATCTT
The DNA here is from genome assembly GCF_000696875.1 of Nestor notabilis. Taxonomy (NCBI): domain Eukaryota; kingdom Metazoa; phylum Chordata; class Aves; order Psittaciformes; family Psittacidae; genus Nestor; species Nestor notabilis. The sequence continues at coordinate 385 of NW_009936743.1, forward strand.
AAAAGTGTTTCCGTGTTGGGGAACCCAACACTCCCTTGCAGAGATTATTCCAATGACTGAATCTTCTCCCTGACAAAAGTTTTCCTCCTGTGTCCAGTTGGAACCTCCCTGGGAGTAACCTGTACCCATTACTCCTCATCTTTTCCATGTGACTCCTCATGCAAAGGGAGTCTCCATCTTCTCTGTAGCCATGCTGTAAATAGCCGAACGTGGTCACAAGGGCTCCTCTGAGCCTTCTCTTCTCAAGGCTGAACAAATCCAGTTCTCTCAGCCCTTCCTCTTATGACAGGCTTCCCAATCCTTTGATCATCCTTGTGGCCCTTCTCTGGACCCTCTTCAGCCTGTCCACATCTTTTTGTATAGCAGGAACCAAACTTAGACGCAGTAATCCAGGGGTGGCCTGACAAGTGCTGAGCAGAGTGGGACAATCACATATTGATCTCTGCTGGTGATGCCGTTGCTGATGGAACCCAGCATCCTGTTGGCTTTCTTTGCCACACCTGCACATTGTTCACTCATATTGAGCTTGTTGTCCACCAGGACCACCAGGTCCTTGCACTTGTCCTTGCTGAACTTCGTAAGTGTTTTGTTAGCCCACTCTTCCACCTCATTCAGGTCTTCCTGCAAGGTGGTTCTCCCTTCTGAAGCATCCACTTCCCCACTCAGTTTGATATCATCAGCAGACTTGGTCAGGGCACACTTGATCCCATCTTCCAGATAATTTATGAAAATATTGAGCAGCATTGGGCCCAAAATAAATCCCTGGGGGACCTCTGTAGTTACAGGTCAACAGTAGGAAAAGGAGCTATTTACCACCACCCTCTGGGTGCAATCTATCAGCCAGTTCCCCACCCACCTCAACTATGTTCTAGACAGCTTGTCTATAACATAATGCATTAGTTCCTCCAGGAGGCTGTGGGAAATCACACTGAAAGTCTCAGAGAAATCCAGGTAGACAATGTCGACACCTCACCCCACATCATTTGAGCAGTGTACTTCATCATAGAAGGTGATCAGGTTTGCCAAGCATTATTTGCCCCTGGTGAATCCATGCTGGCTTTTCTCAATCACATGCTTCGTTTGCCTTGCAATAGCTCCCAGGAGGATCCATTCCATAACTTTCCCAGGGACTGAAGTGAGACTAATGGCTTTATAATTTCCTTGATCCTCCTTTACGCCATTCTTGTAGGTGGGGGTGACATCCTTCTTACAGTCTTCTGGGACATCTTCCATTTCCTTCTATAGAGGGCCCACATTTTCCCCATTCTTCCTTTTATCACCAACGTATCTATAGAAGCTTTTCTTGCTGCCCTTCACATGCCCTGATACAATTCTGTCAGGGCTTTAGCTTTCCTAACCTCATCTCTGGCTGCTCAGACAATTTCTCTGTATCCCTCCCAGGCTACTAGTTCTTGCTGCTATGCTCCATAGGTTTCCTTTGTGTGCTTGAGTTTGCCAGGAGTTCCCTGTTTGTGCATGCAGGCCTTCTGGCATTTTTGCATGACTTCCTCTTTACTGGGATACATTGTTTCTGAGCTTGGAGGAGGTGATCCTTGAATATTAACCAGCTTTACTGGGCTCCTTTTCCCACCAGGGCTTTATCCCATGGCAATCTACCAAGCAGATCACTGAAGAAGCCAAAGTCCACTCTCCTGAAGTCCAGGGCAATGAGCTTACTGTGCATCCTCCTCACTGTTCTGAGGATCTTGAACTCCACCATTTCATGGTCATGGGAGCCAAGGCTGCCCTTGAGATTCACATTACCCAGCAGCCCTTCCTTGTTGCTGTAGCCAACAGGGGCATAGCGCCTGTCCTTGTTGGCTCCTCTGTCACTTGGAGAGGGAAGTTATGATCAACCTCGTGGATTGCCCATGCCCTACTGTGCTGCCCCTCCAACAGATGCCAAGGTGGTTGAAGTCCCCCATGAAGACTAGGGCTTGTGAAAGTCAGACTGCTCCTGTCTCTCTGTAGAGGACCTCATCCACAATTCTGAGGCATGGAGCTAATTTTAAGACATTTCTATTTCCAGAGAATAGGGGACCCCTATTTGTCCTGTTCTGTGCATTAGCATCTTCAGGCTAATGCCTGCCTTACCCTGGGAAGCTCATCTCCTGCCAGGATTTAATCTGAAAAGTGAGAGGGTCTCTGCCTCTCTCCTAGCCTGTTTTACAATCCAGAAGAGAAATCCAGATTCAGTAAGCCAGAAAGGGAATGAGAGAGAGAATAGGACTGCACAGCCTAAGGATTTAGGGCACTTGCTCTTTCTGAATTGCTTACAGAGTATGAAGCTGTATATTCGTGCTGAAGATACTGTAATTATTCTGGTACAATTACTCTGTGAGAATGATTGTATTCAGGAAAAAGGTATTACTGTGTGAGTTGTAGTTCAAACTGAGGCAGAATTGCCCTGGTATGGCCATGTATGTAAGTGTCCCCATACAACCTGGACTTCCTTGAAGTCAAAACTGGCACTCATGTTTCAATCAGCAGCAAGGTACTTCAAGTAGGTAACTGCCACTCCAGCAGTTTTCATTTTAGCCATATTGTATCAAAGTACTCTGAGGATGTTTACAGCTGGCTTCAATCCCAGCCCCTCTTAATGACCTGACATGTTCTCAAAAATTAATTCACATTACCTGAATCCAGCTTTTTAAAACAATGAATATAAGAACTTTAAAGACCAGAAAAGAAAGGAATCTTTAAAAAACAGCTTTTCCTTTTGCCTCTTTTGACTGATATGTGTATGTGGGAAGGAGTCATTAACTGTAGCCAAGGACAGACAGAATGGAGAAAGGAAATTATTCTTTCAGAAGATAGCAGTAAAAGCAACTGTGGCTGGTAGTAATGGTGATAACTTGCAAAGCCTATTTGTTTTGCAGGGAGAGGTTTGCCAGTTTTCGAAATGTCAGATATTTAACTATTCCAAAACCAGTTATTTCCCTCCCTCACCCCCTCAAAACCATGCTTTGCTTCACTTGAAAACATGGACTGAGTACTCATAGGAAAAACCAAAGCATACTTGATTCTCTGGCTCTGGGTGGTAAAAGCGTGATCAAACACTTTTCACGTGTGTATCTGTAAAAGAGGTTCCTACTCAGTTTTTCAGTACAGCCTCATTAAGGCCAGAAACTTCAGCTAGCTTGAAGCTATTTCTTACTCCAGTTCCAAAATTCCCTGGGAAACAGAGACATTCTCACAGACTCATGAAGTAATTTATGTGTTGGGGGCCTCTGGAGGTCTCCTTGTGCCACCACCAACAAGAGCAGGTTTCTCCCGTGCTCACCCTCATCCCATTACATTTGGACTCTTGCCCAGGATGGAGATCCCACAAAACCCCTGGGAAACTTGCTTCCAGGTCAGTCCACCATTCTGAAGCCATGTGTGAGCTTGTTGCAACATCCCCTTTTGCAAGCTGTGTCCCCACACTACCAGTATGTGCCTACTGGGACAGCCCAGACCCCTCATCCCTGCCCTCACCCCTGTAGCAGCTGGTGGCAGTTGTCTATTGTTTATTCTCATTATGATGCAAAATGCCAAATAATTGGACAGATTCATCATTATCATCCTGCTGTCAAGACGTCTGAAATCTTACACAGACTTCCTAAAGAGAGATAATAAAATAAACCCCAACACTCCAGCTTAGGTGTCACCATGATTGGTTTTGCCTGTTACTTCAAGCAGAATTTTCTGGTAGTCATATGTGTAGAAAATATATGTAGAAAACAACTGTGTTTGGGTTATGTTTCATGTTACTGTTTTTGTTCTCAGTGTCATCTCAAGTCTTTAACGAATATTAGAAACTCTTACCTTGTATCAGGCCATACTGATCATCCCCTTTAGTGAAACTAGTCTGTGCAGACCAGTGCTCTGTAGCTGATGAATGATCTGAGCAAGAAAGACACAAACTTTGCTTCTTCTCTCATAGTGTCTTGACAACGTCTCTTGCTGTGGTGGGTTTCTTTGTAGCTGGAAGAGCTTGGGTTTTATTTCTTCTTCTTCGTCTTTGTGTGGAAACAACTAACTACTTCGTTTACAAAGCTAAATAAAATATGGGACCTGAACTATTTAAAAGCAATGCACACAAAATATTTACAGGGTAATCTTGCTAATGGATGGGAATCTTACTCTGAGGACATAAACCAATTTGTCCTTTTTTTACCCAAAGCATTTCTAATTGAGCCTCTATCTGTACAGCTGCATTTTCTGTTCTTGAGAGTTTTTAAACAAAGCATGAGAACTTCATGAGGGAGTTAGCTTGCCATGGACATGCCTTCCCCATGCATCGGCAACTCCAGTCGCACACTCGCATTCCCTTGCCTTACCACACGGGCACCCAGCTGTGATCTAGCCCTTCCCAAATGGAAGCCATCCCAGCCATCTCAGCCATCTCAATCTTACCTTACCCGTTTCTGCAGTCACGTTGCCCTATTTAATGTGTTCCTGTCTGCTCTGTTGCTGTGCTGAACATATGCTTTGAGAAAGAGCAGTGAATGAGTAAATATTCAGGGGATCTGAAGGGCTGTCAAATGTACCAGTTACAGAAAACAAACAAGTGAGAAAGATTCTCTCTGAAAAGTCATTTGGCCGCCATGATTCCAGGTGATGCTTATCAGAGTGGCCATAATTTATTTTTATCTACTTATTTACTTCATTTACTATTTATTTACTCATCTCTCCACATGCACTCCGCATTGCCTGGTGGCTCACTGATGCTATAGCAAACCTCTGTTACCCTAGGAACTCCAGGGAAAAATGAGACAGGCTTCATGGGGACCGGCAGAACACTAGGTCCTTGGGTGAGCAGACTGCCTTGGAAGCACCAGGAACTTTTGAGCAGCTCTGAAATAAGATCTGAGGACCAATGATCCTGAGTTTAAGGGTCCACTGTAGTAACTTTTCTATGAAAACAGGAGAACACAGGCAAGCGACACCATGTCCTGCACCTGTGTGTTTGAGAAGAAACTTTGGAAGAGGTTAAGCTGTCAGTCTCCAATGGCTGGTCAAAAAGGTTTGTCAATTACAGTAGGCAGGTCTTAACATGCTTGAAAAATGTTAGTTAATGTGTTTTAATCTTCTGTGTGATGAATATACATTAACTGACTGCTGGAAAACATTTGTGACCCTTGGTCTAAATGTACGCTTCTTTAAAAAATTTTTAAGACATCACTTCCTTAAGACATTTCTAAGAAACCTTTTGTTCATTTCTTGAATAACAGCAACAAGTCTGTCACTTTATAGGATAATACTTAATCTGCTTTATAAACATGCTATTTGCTCTTGAGCTTGGTTAGCTCCACCAGCTAACATACTTCTTTTTGATGAGTTGTGTTAGCTGTGACATTGTGACTGAAGTCAAGACTACAATCAAGCTGCAAGTTTTTCGGCATGACTTAATTCCCTAATCTAAGCAAAGCTTGAGTCATATCTGTGTATCATGCAGTCACGCTTCTTAGGCGAGAACAAGTGTCTTAGACGATGGGAAAGGCAACAGGAAGTTTTTCTACTATGCAAAACTAGCTCATGTCAGTGAGCTGGAAACGGCTTCTTGTTCTGTTCTGGAACCAGTCATACAAGGCTACATCCTTCTTGCGGCAGAGCAGAGTAAAATCTCTTGTGTTTTCTGAGGACCACCCCTCTCCTCTGTTTTGCAAGCAGACTCTCTTGTACTGAAACCCCACATAGGAACACTCTGCATCAGTCTAGTCAGAGAGTCAGACTACCAGAAAATTAAATACTACAGCATCACTGACGAATGCATTTTGAGGAGATACTTATTTCAAGATGGATCTAGGTGTCATACTGCTTATGTCTACAGCCCATTCTCTGTGTTTACATATTTATTCATGAATGGTTAAGGCCATCTAACATTAACATACTTGCTCACTGTATTTATTTTTTTTTCCCATTTTTTGGAAGGCTAGGGAAGGCCTGCTGGCAAAGGAACAAGTCTTTCTATAATCTCGGTACATGTCCCAGTAACCTCTTTGCACATGCTGGCAATTGTTCTGCACACCAGCAGGCCAGACCCAGACCTGCTGGGTAACCTGCACTAGCTGGGTTAGGGCCAGCTGGATAGCAAGGGAAGCTGTGTAAGAGCATGGTAAGCAGGAGATGCAGTGTTCAAAGTGGCCATGAGAGCAGGATAGAAAGGAAAAGGAGAAATCGTAGTAGAGTTTTAGTGTGGTCACTCTTACACTTCTGTTCCTTGCAGACTCAGTTTTATTGATGCAGGCAGATGCTTGGGAGCATGCACAGGCAGAACAGGCTCTAATGCTCCAGGAAGCCTTCCCTTTCATGGCTGATCTGCTGGCTGACAAAGCTGCAGTCCCTGGGCAGGGAGCTCCAGGTAGCTGCAGAGCAGCACAGCAGGGCTCATTGTTGCCTCCAGAGCTCCAGATAAGCCTAGAAAACAGCCGTTTTGTGCCAAGGGAGCTTTCTGAAATGCAAAGAGCAAATCTGAAATGCATGAAATGCCACCAGTTATGTTAGCATCCTAATGAGACAGTTCAGGGCTAATATTTGACTGTCACACCGCTAAGTGAAGGAATAGGTTTATTGCACTGTTTTAGTAGGGCATGGGCTGGTTGTATGTTGATTTGAGAACATGAGGAACAAGCTTCCTGCATTCATCTTTTCTTCAGGACAGAAATACTGAATGCATGTAAGGAGAAAATAATTTCATAATAATAAATAATTCCAGTTCTAAATTGTTAATGTCTAGTGATCTTCAAGCCTCAAAATCTGAAGACCTTTCACAAAACTTCAATTTGGCAAAGATTTCATTAGAAGTGTCTTTGATGTAGCACTTCTGATTCCAGTGGAATTACACTAGGGATCATTATTGACCATTTTTCATGGCACACAAAAGCATCATAACCCTGAATAGTCCACATCCAGTAGTGTTTCTTAAGAGCAGGCACATTTTACCTGACAGGCTGGCTCTCTTGGGACAACTTTTGACCTTTGTTTCTCCTCAGGATTATCAGCTTCCTTGAAAACTACTCAGCAGGCAGAGGAATGATCCACTTTAGCAAGCACTGCTCTCAAGGAGAGATAGTACTGACTGCCTCTCTAACCACATGTAAATACAAAAAAAACCCCAAACCTAACCAAACGTAGCTTGAAGAAACTACCTCAAAAGGTAGCGGCACAGCAACAACTGACTTTTATAGTGCCGCGGAGTCAAATGGCAAGTCTGGCAAATGAGTCTTAATCTGTGCCACAGGTTAAGACACTGCCACACTGCATGTGGGATGTAAATGCATTATTCTTTAAGGGAAATGTTTACAGAAGTAAGTCCGAAGTCAGCAAGACTGATGGTTAGAATTAAACACCTTTCACAAGCAGGGAGTCCAAAGGTGACGTGTAATGGGCATAATGGTATATAAAAATGGTGATGAAAATATCTACTTGTTATAATAAAATGTCCCCCAGTACTTAAACATTTGATGTAACATTAAAGTAAAACACAGCATTGAAAGTAAAAATTTTCTTTGCAATGCTGTACTAATTCTATGTGCATTTGAGGGGCTATGCATTATTTCCTAGCCAGCACTAAACGTTAATAAATTAAAGCCCTTGGGCTTTACTGTCCTGAGGCATAAAACTGGAGTAAATGGAATATAAGGGAGCTGTGTACCACATTTATGGTCATCACAGTCTCTACTGCATTTAAACATTTGGGATGATTTCTTTCTATCCTATCCAACATCTGTTCGCTTATTTCTGTCCTCACCATGATCTGTTCATAGAACCATAACCTGGTTTTTTCCCTTTTTGCATGGTGTAGAACTCACTTTACTTCCCTATGCTTCCACAAATTAAATATGGAGCCGCAGTTCTCTCTGCAATCTCACTTATGTGCAAAGAAACCTAATCACCTGAGAGCAGTGGTGACTCAAAGCAAAGCATTGCAAGCCTGTGCGCTTTTCACTTCAGCAATAGAGAACCTTTTTAATGACATGATCTAATTTCTGCTGAAGGATTTAGCCCTGAAGAAAATGTGCTCTTGCAGTAAGTGAAGGAATACTTACACCAAAATGTACATAGCATAGCTGCTATTGTACCAGTGAAGTGGTGCCTTTTGAAAGTATGGCGTATTCACATTCCAGTATTGGAATGAGCTATAGAAATACGTGTGTTTTTACAACAGTGTATCTGGCCACTTTTGGACCCCTCTGTCATTCTGACAATGTCTAATCATACAGCACAACTCTGGAGCATAAAGAAGCTTTGAGATGCTGTAGATAGTTAAAGCTTGTAACAGACAATGAAAGAGGAGCAATGCTGAAACACTAGCTTGTGGCCATTTTATTTGCAGACTGTAGCAAATACACAACATTGTTAAGCAGGAATAACTCATACAGCTAGTTATTTTGGTGCTAGCAAGCATTCTACTTTTATAAGGTTTGAGAAACACCTATTCTTCCTAGGGTAAGATTTTGCAAGATTTTTTCAGGAAGCATAACCCAGATTTCATAGCTGCGGAGGACAGATGGCAGCGAACAGTCTTTTGTTTCCAAGTCACATCTGACTCTGGTTTGCATCTGGCTCGACTGCCTTGATGCTGGCTGCCTCAACTGGCCTGTCTCCTACCCAGGACCTGTGTCCAAGCACCCAGTGCAGCTCTACTACCACCTCCCTATAGCATCCTACCCACCTTCAGTCTCATCATGTGTGCCAAAGCCTTCCTTCTGGGTTTCTGGTGCAAATGCTCTGGGAAAGCTTGGCTCAAAGCAGACGAGAATTATTGCACCCCTACACTCTGCCTCAGCACTATGCCAGTCATCTGACAGGGGAGCAAATGTTTCCTGGACAGCAAGATGGTTGCATGCGGTACCCTGACATATGCCTGCCTGTTTGCCTATTGTATTTGCAGTGGGTGTATAAATACACATAACCTTGACAGCTTGGTAAATAGACCCTCTGAATTTTAAAAAATGCTTCTTATAAATGTTTCCATTTCTCAGAGTCTTCTTGTCTGGATGCCTCAGTCTACTATTTAACAAATGTTTTAATTTTTATCTTAAAAAGGAGAGACGGAAACTTCAAAGCTACCAGCTTTCCTGTTTTAGATAAAATATGCTGACATTTCACCAAAGAGGGAGGATTTTTAGTAGATCATAACATTCTTGTCTCTAAATACTACTTCTAAAAAATCCCATTGATGCTTTCCAGTTTCAAATTCATGCTATTAATAGGTCAAAAAAAAGAGGCTTCTGGGAGAAGGAAATCATGTGATTTTGTAGCTTAAATGTTTCACATAAACAAAGAACAGAATAGAAGCTGTACAACATATCTTATTTTTGGTGTACAGCAGTTGTACTGAAGGGACTGTCTTCTCCCTGTCTGAGCATCAGCATGCAGATTCTGTAAAAACACATAGAAAAAAGCCAGGAATTTATCTGTCTTCCATAGCAAATGAGAAGTGACTGTTAACTGAATGTCTTCAGTGCTGTCCAAGCAACACTTTGCCAAAGGCTTTATTAGGACTGTTGGAGCCATATTTAAAACAGAGAAGGCTGCCTTCAACTTCAGAGTTTAGTCTTTAGAAATTTGGGGGGGTTTCTCCAACTCAGTATCACTCAGGATTTCAGATTCAGGACCACAGCTAAGGATGGCACAGGTAGCAACATAGTTCCACATGCAACTGGCCACATTACTTTTTAAACAAAAAAACACCGATTTTCTAAAGAGCAATCAGCTTTCACAGCTCTTCTCACTGGATCTAGCCCAGAAGATACCTACTGTGTTGTGCTAGTGAAAAACCTTAAATGACAAAGCAGATTGTTAAATGTTTAGCACCTCAGGACCTCTAAATCCATCTTGGACTATCTCACTTTGTTTCTTGGTAAGTGTGGTGACTTGTGAGTCCCCTGCGGAGGGGGCATTTCTACAGCATACTGGGCTTGAATGAGCTGACGAAAATTCTGGGTTTCATCTCTCCGTTTCCAGTAATCAGATGAGTTGAATGGGAAAAGCAAAGGTCCCACAGAGAAATCTAACTACCAGCCCACAAAACAGGGCAGGAAGCACTAGTAGATGGTAGTGGCAGCAAAGGGAGCAGTAAACTGCAGAAACTGTGCACAGAGATAGCCATCCCCAATGTTCCATGAACTAACATCTTGGAGGCCATGAGCAAAGCTAAGTTCAGCTGAGTAAATTACATATCCAGCATCAATGGGTCCGACTGTTGAACACAACTGCATTGTACAAGAGCACAAGGCCTTTTCTATCATGCAGAAGTTCCTAATTCATATAGAAATGACTTAAAATCCACCTGGAATTCCTCTGGTTCACATCACAGTTAAAGTTAGTGAAAGATGGAGTCATTTATAGTCTAATTTGCTTGTGTGTTTTGTTTCACTTTCTGTCTGCTGCCTCATTAAAATCTAATTGCTTAGTGTCAAATAACAGGCCATGAAGTGACAAAAATAAATTTTGCATAGATACTATGCCTATATATACACTCAAAAACTAAGTAAGACTTGTCTGTCATGTCAAAAATCTTTCTATTTTGAGCTGGGTTTGAAGGCTGCTTTTGGTGATGAATGTTTTTCCCTTAGACATAGTTTGCCCAAGTCAGGTTCCATTCCAGCGATGAACATGGCATTAAAAAGACTAATACTGCACATTTAGACAGCCTCTGAAACCCAATTTCTTTGAACTGATGGTTTCTTTATTAGCTCTTTTTTGCTGGAGAGGATACACACTCTCACAGCTGGCTTTTTGAACTAACGTTGCCAATTGCTTTGCAAATTCAAAACCAAGGCTCCACTTTTCTGGTCAGTGCAAGAGGCTACTTTGATCAGTCCCTTGGCTGACTGTTTTTTTAACACCAGCTCCATTTTTTCCTTGCCAAGGGGCAGAGTTCTGTATGGCTTTGGGCACCTGATCTTGTCCTGTCTGCCAACTGACCTGCCATATCCCTGCAGCAGGATTTGGGTCAAACAAGACAAACAGGCTGATGTGCTATTAAAAGGTTTGCTTGCAATCAGTGTATCTCCACAGCAGATGGATTAGGCAGTGGTCAGGTGAGGTTGTAGCCATGTTTTTGGTGTAGAAAGCACAGCAAAATTCTCTGGAATGATTATAATGAGTGTAGGCTATTGCTGTTTTCTGTGACTATGTTGCTGTACCCTGGGATACCCATGGTTTCTGGAAGACTTTTATTTATCAGTTTTAATTTGTGTCTGGCTAGGAGGTGATGTGTATGGTTATGTGAATGCATACTTGTGTCTGTCTGTCTGCCTGCCTGTAAACATATGGCAACACATCTGTGGTATAAATCAAAAATAACATCTTTGATGAATTTAATACCAGGCTGATTTTGTCCTTAATGAAACACACTACATTTAAAGCACGCTGCTTTTTTGTTTTTGAAGCTGTACTCCTTCCAGCACATGCTTTATCATGCATGAGAAATCCTCACTTTTATTCAGAGATTTCAGTTCCTGCAGGACTGGCTTATTTCTGTGGTTTAAACTATTGTTTTTATTAGGAACTAAAAATAACTTCATATTGAGACATTGATGGTAAATAAAATGTATACTGTAAAATATGTGGATAAACAGCTGATAGATTGGCTGAAACTGACTGTCTAAAGCAGTAATCACACATCCCATAGGAACAACCTAATGTTCAGAACCACAGGCAACTCCTTCTCAATTTTCAGATGGTTTTCGTGCAGCTTGTTCCTAAGGTTGCGTGTTTTTTACCTTACAGTCAAAAGCTCTTCGGGAAAAATGGCTACTGCAGGGAATTCCTGCTGGCTCTGCAGAAGAGGAAGAAGCCAGAAGGAGGCAGTCAGAAGAGGATGAGCTGAAGGTGAAAAAGCTGGAAGAAAACATACACAGGTAGGGACAATTTTTCTTTGCTTTACCTAAACCAGTCATTCCCATTAAGGATAGAGTCCTTCCTCACCCAGGTCCCCATCTGTGGCAGTAGCTGATAGCAACTGCCTGGGGAAGAGTCTAAGAGGCAGGCACACGTACAGCCAAATGTGTCTAGAATTTCTTTCCCAAATGTCCACAATGTGCAAGGTAGAGCTATCATGATATCTTTGTATTTAATGGACTTCTACAGATTTCTCTCATGAGGGAGCTGAAAGAGGGCTGAGTTCCCTCTTCAGGTGCACATGTATGATTTAATAAACACTCGAGAGATTCTCCATTGCTTTACACCTCCTGCAACCAAACAGAGCTCAAACAGGGGTGTCACTCTTTTGCACTCACCTCTCACTGGTGCGAATGACTTTCTGAATTGCGGAGCAGATGCCATGAGCAGATGAAATACCTACTGTTTTCAGAAGAAATGTTTGGGTGTTAGAATTACTTCCTTTTATCAGTTTCCCTCTGCAGTGTGAGTTGACATTTGTCTTCTTTTGTTTTTTTCCTTTGTTTTGTTACAAAAAATGGGCTGTAAATGAAAAGCCTTTAACCTTTATTTTCATAAGGAAAATGTTTTTATCCATCACAGGGCAAATGCTGGGACTGCTTCCTCTGCCATTTAGAGCTGTATGAATTTTGAGCTTTTTCAGATGGCAGGAAATTGGCAAAAATTGGTCCAATTTGGTACCCCAGGTTTTATAAGGGTGTCCGCTGAGGCATATAAGTGACAGGAAAAAGCAAATAGGACCAACAGTCTGAGGACTGAGGTATTAGCCTAGCATCTGGTGAACTTAATTTGAGTTAGGACAGGTTTCTTGTGAAATTTCTTTGAGAATTCACTGAGAATGTTTCTTTGGGGTTATACAGAATCAGACCCACCCTAGGCTTGGATTACCCTAAATGGCTTCTACATCAACGTAATAGATCAGCATAGATAGTAGATCAGAATGTGAGAGTTGCCTCATACTACTGGTCTCTGCTTTGTGATTTCTATCAATTAAAACCAATCTGAGAATGTGTATTGTTCTTTTCCAGCTGTGGTAACATAGGGCAAGAAAGTGAGGATTTATTTTTTTAGATTTCATGTGCTACCTGATGTTTTACTCCATAAATTAATGTAGTAGATGGAACAAAAACATGGCGCTTAACTACAGCCATGAAATAAAATCTTGGAATACTTGAAAGTAATGGAGCTTTATTCTGCTGTGATCACTTATCTGTCAAATGACAGGTCAGCTGCTTGCTCCTGAGTTGAAAACACGTTTGTTTGACAACCTCATTAGCATGCTTGACTTCTCTGTTACCTTTCTAAGGGAACTCCAAAGACAGCGAAAGAAGCAGTTTTATTTAAATGAGAAAATATTACACCTAAACTGTAGAGATAAGACAGTAGATGTCAAGGTCATTAGTCTAATTACGATTCACATTGGTGATAAAATGTCACATCCAGAGCCCATCAAGGTAGGTAAAGGGCTGTACAAGATTCATGTAGAAGTTAAGAAACCATGGAGTTCAAGATTAAGACAAGTTACAGGCATATGAACAGTGTAAGAGTGGATTACAGACAGAATTATCATTTGATAGTTGGCATTAGCTAGTCTGTTTAGAGATTCTGAAATGTATGAATACTAGAAACAGTCTTCCTACCCAAGAATGCAAAGTGGAAATGGGAGAATAAGCAACGTTGAAGCAAGTTTGGTCCTGGACTCCTGGCGATCCTGCTTGCTTAACTTGAGTCATCAGAATAATACTTAGGCTGCCCCATGTAAAAATATGGTACTGGTGCTGTGCCTTTCACTTCTTTAAAAAAGTGAAAGTCCAGTGTACTTAACACGAAGATTGGTCCCCTTATTTAACATTCATTGAGTCCTGTGTGGGCTGGAAATCTGCCAGTTGTGGGAAGGATGGAAAGACAGTGCTGCATTATTAAATGTTTGAAAGCCCTTTTGCAAAATTGGTGGTACTGTTGAATCAATGGCAGAGCAAAGCCAGACATAGATTTAGGGTATCTCTTGGCACAAACTGTGCTTACACACAGAGAAGCTTTAAAGCTAGTTTAGGGTTTTGTGTACTCCTAAAGGTCAGTGTTAGAGGAAAGCAGCCATTTCTAAGTTTCTTTTCCCTTGCCACACAGTGAAAAAGTGATCTCCTGATTCCTGCACCTAACATAGATTTGAGGTAAATTATGTTATAAAATGAACAACAAGTATTTTCCTTAAACTTATTCTCCAAATCACCAAAACACGGATTGTTTGGGATAGTATTGATACAGATGCCCAATGAACTACCAGAGACAAATTTTTGATAGTGTGTTGTAGGTGAAAGAAGTGCTGGAATGTGTTGCATGCCTCCCAAGGTTATTTTTACCACATGACAGTCTGTTATTTTGCAGCAGTGAATGGAAAGTTGGCATTCGACATCTGGGTATTAACACGCAGCATTCATAAAACAGAGCAGCCCACCCAAAGTCTGCTGTTCCTTCACAGCATTTGAAAGGCTCACAAAATTATTATGTTTTACTAGATTACATTACAGTATGTGCTGGTGGCCTGTGTTTACTACAGCAGGTGAAAAATTTGCATTGCTGTGAAGAGTTTTCATTGCTCTGAAGCTTCCATGTAGCATGCCAACATGAAATACTCTCTGACAACATACTTCCCTACTTGATGACAGATGCTAGCATGAGATACCAGGACTCTATTTGTTGTGCTCCTGTAGAAGAAAAACCCGCTGAGCGAAATCCTCAGTAAAGTGACATATCTCTTCAGTAATCAACAGTGCATCCATTTACGTTGGTTGGGGAGGTGCCCATCAACTCCAAGGAGAGATAAACTATTTATTGCTCCAGCAGAGCAGCCTTTTTGGACGTGTGAAGTAGGCAGACAGCTTTTAGCTGGTTCCCCAAAAAGCATGTGCAAGAGGCACTTGTGGCACTTTGGCATTGTGGATGTTCTTGGGAGTGAAGGAATGCAGCAAGATGTCCAAGCTGTATGTGTGTTCTCTGTTCTTCGCTCATGGCTACTCAGCTGCCAGCACATCCAGCTCCTAACATTTGCAAAAGCCCTTTGGGTTTGTGGAGTGCTTCACCCTCTTGCATCCTGGTGGTAAGTCATGGCTATGTCACCTCCAGGTGAAAGCTTTTCTGTGGTGATCCAGCATGGAGGAAGATTTCTGGTGTTAATGGTGGCAGGGGTCTGTGATTTGGACCATAAGTCATGAGGTCTTTCCTCATGTGTCTGCTGATTGCTGTTGTCTTGCAATGAGAACAGGTGGTAAATACATGCAAAAAATCCCTCCATCCCAGCCACTCCCATCTCAGAGTGCTGCTGTTATATACTTACAAAACCTTGGGAAGTATTTTGGAAAGAAGTGTTGAACTGAAAGATGCCTGTGAGGGGGACTGCAGGACAAGCACAGCTTCTGTCCAAGAAGAGCACTTAAACTGATGGACCAAAAGGGATGCTGAATGTAAGTTTAAACAAGAAAGATGCCCAGTGATGAAGGAAGAGAGCATGCAAAAGATGCCTTGTTTGTGTGAGGCATTCTGTTGTTCTGCTGTGCTCGACCTATGTTGCTGTGCTTACTAGACACAGACATAGATATCAGACAGAAGTCCTGCTCCAGGCATAAGCAGATCCAAAATGGAGGAAATCTTTTCCAAAGCTGGCGGAATTGTCCTCTTGTTCCAATAGTGCAATTGAACCTTTCCGGGGAAATGTTCAGATCTGAGTATTGTCAGAGAGGCTATGGTAGGCCCTGAGGAGAACACTCTCACTAAGCTGATTTGATATGCAGAAAATAAAATCTTATTAATATACTATCTTATTAATAGACTACGAGTGCTTCACCGACCTCTGACATTAGATGGGATCTACACTAAAGTCTCTTCTAATTGCAGAGTCCAGCAAACACAGGCTCATGGCTCGGCTGAGCTTCTCAAAGCTTTAGCATTTACTATCCTCCAATGTCTGTTCTTTCAGCTCTTTCTAATGCCGAAGTTTGTTTCCTGCTTCTTCTTCCCACGATAAAAACTTAGCATGTCTCAGACTGGGAACTGTGACTATAATTAAGTCTCTCCTGGGACTGTCATTAATAGTCTTTGCATGACAGAGGGAGAGAAACCACAGAAGACAGATGTGAGTACACTCCTTCAAAAGAAGGATCATCTGGTGTTAGTACCAGCTCCTCAGACCTTCCATAGAACAGACAGTGCAAGCCAGGACTAGAGCTGCCGTAAACCTCCCCTTTGCAAGGTCTCATCCATTTCCCTTCCTTCACCTCCAGTCTTCACCTCCAGAGAGAGATGAATATTTGCTGAAGCATATGCCAGCACAGAGAACAGTGTGTCTTCCAAGAGCATGGTCCACATGAGAGTATTTTTTTGCAATTTCCACATTGATGGCAGCTGTAGAAAATGAAAAAGAACATTGTGTGTTCAGCATTTTTGTGTTTTACCTAGAACACCAGACACAGCTGTACACAAACCCTCATTCTGCCTCTCCATTCTGAATTGGTTAAGCTCTCTAAGAGTAAAATAACAAAAATGTCTCCTCGTATCCAGGCAGTTTCTCCAAATTCTGCTCACCTTATGAGGGAAGATCAAGCTTTCTGCGCAATAGCTGTTTGTCCCCATGCGCTCTTCTGCCCACTTCTGCGCTAAGATTGGTCAATATCAGATCTCATCTGCTGAAGCTCCAGAGATTAGCATTTCAGCAACCCCTAAGGACTGTGGTTTCCACAACAGCACATCCTTCAGCTCCCATAAAGTTTTTGCCAGGGCACATTTCATATGTGATACATTTCTTAGGAAAAGAGAAACCAAAACAAAACCAGGCAAAAAGCCTCAACAGCAGGAAATCTCACATTTCCGAAGGAACCCACTCTGTGGTATGATTAGAGAATTCCTCAGGACTTGCAGGATGGTCCCAGAAAAGCAATGAGTTCAGAGCTGCTGGGTGGCAATGGGTTGGAGGGTTTTACGTATGGTATAATATATTCAGTTGTAGCACTCAAAAAGGAAAAAAATAACAACAGCTTACTATCTCAGTTCTGAAACTCAACCCACACTTAAAATAGAAGAATAACATGCCAGTGCCTGAACAGATGCCTAAATGCCAGTGTTCTGGGTTTAGGAGTAGTAATCTCAGGATCTTCCACAACTCCTAGGCATTGCTAGCTTGTAATTATTTAATGACACCTATCCATCTTATAAAGTGAGCAAAAGGATTGGCTGTTCAATTTGAGCACAGACTCCCTCCACTCCAGCTATGTCTGCTCTCCTCAGCTATGTGTACCAGACATAGTCCTTGATAAAGACAACCATTTGCCTAATTTGGGAGAAAGATATAAAAGAAATTCCAAAGCCCCATCTCTACATATCAAGGAATTTCCACTTCAAGTGTTTCTGACATTTCATGCATGTCAGTATGCTATAGAGTAAGAGACATATTCCTAAAGAAGGAATGGACATACAGGCTTGGACAAAAGCAGGTTCTCAAGGACACTTTTTTTAGGCTAATGTACTATAAAGTAGCATCTGTTTCTAAATGGATTGAAACCTTTAATACAGTAGATCACATATTAGAGCCCTTTCTGAAAGAAGCCATGTTCTCTGAGACAGGTTCAGTAGGCAAAATACAATTTCACA
>NW_009936743.1:17950-24634 GCF_000696875.1 Nestor notabilis
AATTTTTGCAGCCTTTCAATAAAATCAATGTTCTGTGCGAGGAGGGGTTTCTGTTGCCATATTAGAGGAGAATCAGTGGCAGATTATCAAGTGCAAAACTTCAGAGCCTCCTTAACAGTTCGAAGCTAAAAAATCCACATGACTCTCTGATGATGTTTGCAAATGGTGAAATTTCTTCATACATATTGTATTTATTCTTCATATGTATTTATCATTGTGTGAATTAGCACACTCCCTCTTTCTGCAAAGCCATCGAAGATCTTCACTCTTCTATTAAGCCTAGTAGAACTAACAGGGGTTTCCTGAAGTGGTAAATTGTGGTATAGCATAAAAAGTAGGAATTGTTGACTTCATTATGTCTGAATTAAATCTTAATCATGGACCAAATGGGATCGTTGCCTGGAGTAAAATAAAAAGAACTAGTCTCCATTCCTTTCCTTGTTATGCTTATCTTCACTAGAGTTGGATGGTTGGTTGGCTTCCCTTGTATGCTGGCCCTGCCACAGGGCAGTCTTTCCACACAGTTCGTATAACATTTGGTGGGTGGAAAAAACACAAGTGGGGAAATTCTGTAACAGAAAGACATGTTTGTGTGGAGGTGCCAGGAACAATTTTGAAAGAGATTAAAAACCTGGTGTGTATTTACAAAGAAAAGGCACAGGGTTAGGCAACAGCCTGGGTTGATTTTATTGTGTTGGTGCTTTACAGTGGTTATCTACTCTGTCTTTACCTTGAATCAAAGGACTTTCCTCTGCCAAACCTTTCTTTATATGCCGTGTCTGTATCTGGCAAGGCCAGAACATGCAGCATACACATGCACACAACACACATGCTCACAGAGCCCAGAAAGACACTGCTGCAGCTGTAGTCCTCAGAAGCTCCCTTATCCCAAAGACTTTGGGTTTCTCCTGTATAACTGCAGAGGCTTAAATAAGTCACCTATATTTAAAGCATTATTTCTTTTGCTGCCCATATAGTTAGTGAGGAAACAGCATGATTTCCATGGCCTGTGTAAGTCCATCTCTCTCCCTTGAGTATAGGTGCCACTGATAAGTGCCTCAAGTTCAATGGGTGGTATTTGAGCCTTAATGTTAGTTCCTGCACAGGTACCCTCCACTGGGCCTCTGGATGCTACAGTAATGCCCATAGTCATTAATAACCATTAATTATGTATCTGGTGCATCATGTGTTTGTTACTCCAGGCCCTTCCCTGTCATTCTTGCTATTAGTCAGCACTTACACGTATTTATGCAGAGCTGGGCTAGCTCTGAGGGCATAGTTAGAGGAGGAGCAAGGTGCAGTGTCTGGAGCCACCCAGTGGGCATTACTAGTCTTAGCCTCTTTTTCAAAAGATCTGCAGTCTGAAAAGCACGTCACCTTCCCTGCAGGGTTCTGAAAATGCTGCAGTATGTGAATTCTAAGGCAAAAAATGATGCAAATCCCAGCTGGTGGTCCACAGAAAACAAAGACAGACTGGATGTGAAATCAGGAATCCTGATTGGTAAGAAAGGGACAGCTGCAACGGGTTTTATTAAGAAGCTGCAATTGAAGAGAAAAAGATAAGTCCCAAGGAGGCAAGTTCAAGAGCAGAGAATAGTCTGCTGGCACATGTGGCATGGTCACACTGCAGAAAAACAAATGAGTAGTAACAGGGAACCTCAGTGTGTTGGAAAATTGCTTGTAGCCATCCAAGAATATAATGTATTAATTATACAGTCAAATCAACAATCAAGGACATTCAGAGCATTCAGAACAGCATGTTACAAATGTAAAACATGCTCATAGGCATGTGCAAATATGGGCTTTGCAGGATGAAATTATATATGACTCTGTGGGTCCCAGCGCCAGATTACTATAAGTCAAACTAGAAAACTGACTTGGTATGACAGTTGTGCAGGGGGCAACAAAACAGATGGGGGAGAGATAGGGAGTAACAAGTGGAGACAGTGGCAGAAATTAAGCAATAAATGTGCTTGGACTAAAAGCATTCCAGTCAGACTTGCATGGCCTTGCTGTGACCTATTGTTGCCACCATAGGTGAAAAAGGTCTCGACAAGGATCAAGACACTGCCAAGCAGTAGGAAAAAAAAACATAAATAAGAAAAATCAAGGCTATTTTGCGAAACCAGCAACAGAAAAGATGAGTTCAAGTCCAGATTAAGCAGAGCTTTGCCACAGATTTCAACATAAACAACACCCAGAGCTGCAATTAGGATTTTAATGTAAGTGTAAGGGAATGCGGGGGTGTGTAACACTTCTATGTATTTTGAAAATTGCAAATACAGTTTCCTTTAAATTTAAGGGTATTTAATAATCAGGACAGTGAATTTTATGCAAGTGATCCTCACAAGAACCCACATTGCAATCAGGAAATGGGCTGGCAGCCTGCTGTACAGTGAGATCTTTTTCTTCAGGTCCACCAGATAAATGGACAGTAACAACAACCCAGTCATAACAACCCAAGTCTTCTTAAGCTAAACCTTAGTTCCAAAAGAATAGAAGGGAAAAAAGAAATACTAACGGGTCACACCAAAAACCTAAGGGTTTTCTGACTTGTCTGATGATCCATGAGCTTTGTGGCTTGGCACACCTGGAATGGGCTTACAAAGGCAGGAGGCTCCTAAATTTAGAAACACATCTCAGGCAGCCGCTTCTGCAGAACAGCAGTAAGTCACCAGCAGAGCCTGGCTTTTAAGGCTCGACTTGCTGGCTGGGAAACCAGAGAACCCATTTCGCCCTCCAGATGCCATTCCAGACAAGTCACCCAGGGCTAGCCATTGATCTGGTCCTGTGAGACCAGTCAAGCTCACTGTTCACAAGTTATGCCCTGGAGTTTAAGATACCTCTTCTGACCCAGCTGTAGATATAGTTTGTATCTGTTACACTGCATTCCACTTTTGATGCTATAGAATTTTCAGTTAAGACAATAAATAAACAAAAAGCCATCATCACAACATTGTGGCTTTAGGAAAGGCTGTAGCAGGAGAAAACACTGAAGCTGCCACAGGCTTTGCATGTGTATTGTGTTTATGTCCCAAAATATGAAAGCAAAATGCCTAGTGCCTTTGAGCCCTTATTCCATTGGATCACCTTTTGGGGAGAGCTGTGGTGTCCAGGAACAGGGTGCAGCATGAGAAAACTGTGGAATGTCACACTTCACTTATGCATGACCTGAAATTTTTTACCACCTGCCAAAGACTGTAAGTACTCACCAAGTCAGATGTAACTTCTTATGTCACATGTATGATCACTGAAAATCCAGTTTCAAGGCTATGGGTAACATTAAGTAGTCTTCCAGGCAGGCAGCAGTGGCCAACCATCCCTTGTATGATGTTCTATACAGGTAATTTCAGGAGCAACCACCCTACAGACAAAAAACCATGTAACTCTTTGCTACTTACCATCAGCTTTACAAATGAGATTCATCAATCATGCTGAAGCTACGCCACAGAAAAATCATCCTGTGTGCCTGTTGAGGCTACCAGGGAAAGTCTTTCATGGTTGTGCAGCATTCAGTGTCAGGTAAAGAGTCCAGCTTGATTTGGACAGCTATCTTTGAAAATGGTATAAATGGACAGATTGAAACAGGTTCCCATAGCAGAAGTCTTACTTCACATCAAGGTTTTGAGAACTTTTTTTCCTAATTAGCTTTTTTTCCTTAATGTTGGTAGTACATAGTTTCTACTCAGAGAACTTATTGTCAGGGATTGGTATAGTCAAAATGATACCACCAAAGGCAACAGCATATAACAGAGGTATAACAAAGAGACACTTCTATGTCATCTCTGGTTTGTTAAATGTTTTCATTTAAAACTCACAGAACATGAACATGAAAGCAAAAAAAATCATTGTTGCAGCAGATACAAGAGAGAAAGAACTCCAGAACTGAACACCAACTGAGAAATATCTTTCTCTTCACCCATTCCAAAACTTCTCCCTCACTTAGGGCTGGAAATTTAACAGCTGACAAATACTTTGATGTATGCAAGCAACAAGCAACACACATGAAAGCTACGTCCTGACATCCTGGCATATAGTGCACAAGTCTTCCAGGGATCTCAAGACCAAACATATTTCTTGTCTGCAGTGTAGGTTACTACACACCACTGTCCTGAAGACTGCTGTTGCACAGTATTTTGTAGGCATTCCTTTCATTCATCAAGCATTTCAAAGAAGGAAGAACAGACTACCTACCTTTGCTCCCTCTCAACTATGAATGGGGACAGAAGAGTGTGCTGTGGTTCTTGGGCAGTGAAAACACCTGCTTAAGTATGGCATGTGGCAAATGAAGATATTTAATGAACAGGACAGCTCTCACAGGTGGCTCCATGGTGCAGAGACCTGTGCCTCAGCAGGCCCCAGCAAGCACCCACCACACCTCTCCTGAACACCATGTTTGCTTTATGTGGCACAGGAGCGCTGTTGAGTTTTCCCAACTAAATCACAAACTTGCTTGTTTCAGTGAAGCTGTTCCAGATTTGCCTCATTTGCAAATGAGATAATGCAATTTTTCTTTTGGAATGTTACCAGATCAAATATATCCTTGTACTGGAACGGATGTGAAACAAAAATGCCTGAAGCGAAGTAGTGTGCCTGATACTATTTTCCTATTTCTAGTACTTACTTAGTCATCTGTAGGGGGTGACTGCAAAATTAGCTATCCTGAAAATGTTTTTCCTCATTAAAAGCTGTGGTATTTAATCATTTCACAGCTTCATTAAGTGGCTGTCTTAACACTTACTGCATCAGTACTGACTACAAAGATCATACTGACATCCTGAGTAAGATGAAGAATATGTTGATATTTTTCCATCCTACCAGCCCCTGCTGAGCCACCTCATCTCCAAGAGGAAAAGACATTTGAAAAACCTGATGCAACGACCCAACATTTCTGAAAGGTGATTCTTTCTTCATTAGTGTTTGCTTTTCACGCTGCTGAGCTGTAAAGGATTCAGTGCAATAAAAGAAAGAAATAGTGGTGTTTAATTTGGAAAGAGGTAGATTGTGTTTAGTAATCTCTAGCTGAGCTGCTTGTCATTGTATTAGGTATATACATAGCCTAGATGACTATGCATGAACAAAGATGAAAAGAGGTGGTAGTGGGCTTTTTACTCCTTTTTCTAAATACAAATGACCTTCTTTCAAAGAATAGTCATTAAGGAAGCAACGGGTACTATGGAGATCTGAGCTTTTTCATTCAAGTATTCTTTGAAATATGTGAACATTTTTACTGGTTTGCAGAAAATAAATTGTGGAGATGTTCTCAGGAGCTATAGTAGTCAGTAATATACATCTTTTGTCCCTAAGTATTCAAGGCAAATTAGCCCTTACACAAATCTATGTCGGATGAATTTGATTCTTCTGAAGCCTCTCCTGATAGTAGCTAGACATTAAGACAAGACATGTAGCATCTTGATTTTACCTAAATTTCCTGTTTACATAACTTACTGGTGAAAAGTTCATGCTGTTCTATGTACTGAGAACAATCTGTAGAGCTGCATATTTCAGAAGGAATTATTTTCATCTGAACACATGTATTTTGGACATGGTCCAACCCTTTGCTTCATAGGAAAGTGTCTTCAAATCAAAAAAGAGGTTTGTGCCTACCATGGGAGGAATGCTGGCTTGGAAATAGCCCAGAGTGTACCAAGTGTGTTAATGTGCCCGTTTACCCCAGGAATGCTGACTCATGGGTTTTTGTGATACTGTGCTGAGAGGGTTTGTATAATGAGGTGTTTGAAAATTCCGTTTTTTTGCATCTTTTCATGGAGAGCAGGAATCCATTTTTAGCTGGATGAAAATTCACCTTTAATAAAGAACCGAGAAATCTTGGTAGGCTTCTCAGAGAAGAGAGCTTCCCAAGGAGAATCAAGGTGAAGTGATAAAACATCACTTTCAAAATCAGCAAGTGCTCCAGCAGCTCCTATTGCTGCTCTTTTTAATGTAAGTAGCTGCTTTATAGTGGTTACCTGCACTTCTGCTTTTCAGGGCCAGGCTGAATTCATGCGGTGGCTATTGCTTGCCAGATGTCTGAAATACAGCCTAAGGAGCATGCACCAGTTATTCATCAGGAGATAAAATATTCATTGTTCCTTTTCTGTCACCATCAGCCAGGACATATGAGAGGAAGGGGAAGGAACAAAGAGGCGTTCCATTTTTGCTGCAGTTGGGTGGATTTAGCTTTTTGTTGGTAGGATGGATCATAAGGATTTATAGGTCTCAGGGCTATTAAGGTTGCCCAGCTTTTAACAGCTCCCAGTTTTCTCTCTAAATTGCTGTTCATATCCAGCTTTCCCCCTCCTGCCGAGCCTCTGGTTTCTGCTTTATTTCATTGTTTTATTTTTAAGAATAAAAAACATTGCAATTCAAAAAGGCTTGTGGGAAACTGATGTTTTTTGCAGATTTCTCCTCTCACAAGGTGGTCTGTAAGGTCACCTGCCTTACAAGCAGCCTTCAAGGCAGGCAGCTGGGTCTGTAGGCAACATATGGATTCCCGCACTCCTCCTTTGCTGACAAAACCCCTTTTATCTCTGAACAGTTCTAAACAGCAACATGTCTTGGCTCTGTGGTGAAACCCTCTTTTCCCTCCGCACCTCCTCATCCCTCCAAACCCATCAGTGGTGTGGTCTTCCCTATCCCACTGTCCCACCCTCCCTACTGCTCCATGGCAGGAAAGATCTTGTC
>NW_009936743.1:24665-42825 GCF_000696875.1 Nestor notabilis
GCTAGGGAATGCAACAAGCTATTCCAGGCTTTAGCCTTAGCCTCTTTACCTCCTTTCATCCTAGGGATCTGAAAGGGGGGGATTTGCAAATCCACACCCATGAGTTTTATTCAGCAGTATTGCGGACTCTTGCATCTGACAGCTGTATCATCTGTGCTGGCTGAGCAGTGATCACAATGGGCTTCAAATGTTCCCCAGCCTGTGTGAGCATAGCTGGAAAGGGCTAGACTACACAGACCAATCCTATTAACCCAGAAAAAAATGGATGGGGGTGGTATGGGGGTGACTTTTAATTCCAGAAGCAATCAGGAAATGTCAACATTATCCTTCATGTTTCAGCACAGGTTTCTTCTTTGAATCTTACTACTTCTGCTACCCACTCCCCTCTTGTTCCTCATTGTCTTCCAAGAAAGACTATTTTTCAATTAAGTGGGAGGGTAGATTTGCAGAAGAGAGAGAAAGCCTTTGTTCTTCATGTCCCAAATTGATTAGCATTCTTGCAGCTTCACTGTTTGCTTATCTAAAAAGAAGCCGTGGTTTGACTGAGGGAAGAATAGCTTTTGCATTTTAATTTTCTCCTAACCAGAAGCTTCTGAGATACTTTAATGATACTGGAAAAGATTCTGTGATTCACTCACCATTCTCAAATTCATCTAACTAATAACATTATGCCCTGACATCATCGTAACCTCAGCTTGCACAGGGAAAAAAATCTTTGAGCACAAACTCATCTTTTTAGCTAACTATGCAGAAAGAGGAAGTTCACACATAATGTACCAGAGTGATTAGTCCACGGTGAGAGCCCTCAAGATTAGAGAGCTTCTAGGATGACCATGAAATGTAACTTATGAATGGAAAAGCAAACTAAAAAGAGTGGATTTGGGGTCATAACATTTCAGTAACTCAAAAGAATTCATAATTGAAAGCTTTGATGGGTTGAGGAGTTATACAGGGTGAATGACCATAAAAGAACAAAGGAGAAGAATGAGGTATGGTAAGAGGTGCTGTGCTAAAACACCAGCTTTTCCTTGGCTTTAAGCAAAGAAGACAGTTCACAGAAAACAAGAAAGTTCAGATCATTAAGCATAACTTAAACAGAGTTGCAAAAGCATGAGAGAACAAAAACCAAGAAGGCAGAAGTATAATATGATCTGTACTGCAATAGGAAACGACTCTGTGGCCGTGTTACTGGTAGAGAGAAGGCATAAAAAATGTTGTTCTTCTTTTCCACAGAGAGGAGAGAAAACAGAGGACACTGAGATAAGAGCCTTTTTCTGTGCTTTAATGCTCACTGGACGTGTGTGTTGCAATCAGATGGCAAATGCATTTACATAAGGTGCATATCCAGAGAAGAATTGGGAAAAAAAATTGGAGAGTCCTGAGACAAATCAAACAGGTTTCAGTGATCTAAGCCATTCTCCAGCATGCCTCCAAGCTGGAGAATTGGCTGAAGCAGTCTAAAAACCTTTTCTCTTTGAGATCTTGAAAAAGGGCTGTTCATGCAACAGCAAATGTCACACTTAACTATACCAAAAGGACAGGGAAAAGAGGAGGTAGAGAATACCAACCAAACTTCAATCCTTAGAGAATTACTTGTGGTTGTTTAGAAGAATACATAGCGATTATAAACAATTTGAATTTAGTAGTAAGGCCTGTCAAGATATACAAGCTCTTTCAAGACACACGAGCTTCCTTGACAGACAGCTAGCAGACCTTATAGCTCTAGGTCAGTTGAGGATGCCAATTATCTTGACAGTAAGGGTACTGATACTTTTATAATCAAGTAGTGAAAAAATGGTTTGGACAAAACTTCTCTAAGGCAGATATAATACTGGCAAGAAGCTATTCAATCAAATGTGAATGAAGAAGTTTTGATGGACTCTGCTGGATCTGAGACCATTTAATCTTCTTATTAACACCTTAGGTGATGAGAAGGTCTCTGAGTAAGGTTCTATTCACTAAATTTGAAGACAAGATCAAACCTGGGGGCACACAGTGAGGAATAGTGTGATGATTAGAAATCAGAGATGTTCTTAAAGAGAAGTGCAAAATTTTACCTTTAGGCAGGCATAACTAACTGTGCATACATGGTGGGCTGTGGCTCTCAGCCCAGTTCTCTCAAAAGTACGTGGGAATTAGAGTGAATAAGAAGCTGGATGTGAGTCAAGGATTTTGTGCTCTAAGGACGTATTGGTATGTAGGTAATGAGACATAAAAGAAACCTCCTCTGCTGATCATTAATAAGGCCTCGGCTGGATTAACATGCAGTTGGAGTGCTGCACTGGAAGTACAATGAAGACTGCAAGAAAATCAGGAGGAGAAAATCGAAGTGGTTGGAACATATGGTCTACAAGGAAAGACTGTTCAGTCTAAAGCAGAGAGAAGGTGTTCAAATATTTAAGCAGGAGTTGTAATGGAAAGGAATAACGTATTCTTTGTGTTCACAGTAGAAAGAGCAACAAGTACTGAGATTAAGTTTTGGCAGTGGAAACTCATTAGGGAAATCCTTCCAGCAATCAGGACAGCGAAGCACTGGGGAGGCCATGGAGTCTCCGTCATTTCAGGGCTCTGAGACAAGGTCAGAGATACAGTCATCGGGATCAGCGCTAGTTCAGCCAATACAGCCTACCATCAAAGACCTGCCCAGACCTCTTCTTCTGAACCACTGGGGCTCAGCACTTAGCTCCCTCCCAGATTTTGCTCTATGTTTCTGATCACAAAGACCCACAACCTGCAAGAGAAAACTATTTAGGGAAAAGAAAGGTGAACAGGGACATGCAACTAATTTGAAAATAGCTGTAAAGTTGAGGCAAATAAATTCTGAAGATAAGAGAAGTTGGATTAAAGTGTCAGAAGAATAAATCTTAGGAAAAAAAATAGAAAAAAAATCAAGCAGTCTTCCTCCAAACCTTTTCCAAAAGGGAACAGAGTGAAGCAATGGATTAAACTGCCAATTGCCATAGGATCTCTGCTCTCAGACAATTTTAGGAAGGAGTTTGACATGGAGTTTTTTGAGATACTTTGATAAAGGAGACAGCAGCATTATTTTCCATGTTTCTTTAATTCTTTAGGAGAAGGGAAGTGCTAAAAGTATATGGAAATGAAACAGAGAAGTGAGATCAGGAAGTGGTTTTTACCAGACCAAATGACAGACTGTGAAACCTAAACCAGGAAATTAAAGATGTGGGGACAGGGGAACACAGATTTTTTTGCATTGTAAACAATCAGTTTGTTTCACTTTCTGATTCATCACAGTGGCATATTTCCCAAAATTCAAGGCAGAGTCTACAGGGTTTTACAGTGTAAATTAGTGTTTAGGAGAGGCTGTTGGCTCTTCCAGTGTAGGACAAAGCCAAGTTCTTGCATTGCAGGTAAGGAGGAAACTTTCCTGAATGCAAGCTGACCCTGAATCTTTGGTACCTTTCCATGGAATATCTGGAAATAGCCACAGTCAAGCACAGAACTGGATGGATTACCAGTGCAAATCAGCCTGCCAGCTCCTGGTACAAATGCTTGAAATCATGATGGAGCTTTCTTTCCATTCCCCCTCCACCCAGTTACTGGCAAAGTATTTCTGTGTTGGAGTCATTTGTTGCAGAGTTCTTATTTGAAGACATAAATAAATCTGCTGGTTTGCATTCAAAGCTCCAGCTTTGTTCTCCAAATAATTTTACATTGTTTTGCTAGTCTGAAACAGACTGTGGATTTTCAGCCTTTGTCATTAGAGTCAGAATAGACATTTGCAAAGAGTAACAGAAGGCATACATTTTAGACTCTCTGGACCCTAGAGGGCAGGATGATGGAAAGCTGAAGCTATAAGTGAAATTGTAGCATAAAGTGATTACTAGAATGGCTCAAAACTTCAAATTTCCATCTTACAGAAAATTCCAAGACTCTGAAATTTCACCTTGTCTCAGGTACAGAAAAATAAGCTTATCAAAAACATTACAAAAGTAAGGAATTTATATTATTTATTTGACCTCCTGGAAACATTTATTTGATAAGACTAAAACATTATCAGCATTACCTTTAACACTTTTATCTGTTCATAGTTCAAATGGTAATGTAAAAAGCAGATGTTTCTGCTTCACAGAAAAAAAAATGTTGAGATAATCTCCTGTCAGATTATAATGAAATGGATACCTTCTCATAAACATTTTCAAATTAATTAAGTTCATGTTTTCCAAGGGAATAATACTTCTCAGGGAAAACATCAATCACATGCCATCATTTTTCAGTGCCCTTTAATCCTACAAATGTCAAAATGGTATACACTTCTAAACAAAGACAGAAAAATAACCTATGGTCAGGCAGATACAAAGCCATTTCCAGAGCAAAACAAAACAACTACTTGAAACCGCGTATGAACACTGCACAGTTGTTTAACAGCTATTTATCACTTTGTATCTGCAAGGAGAATTAAACAGGTATATTTTCTGTTCTAGCAGTTGCTCCTTACAAATGGGTCTTATGAGACTGTACTTCCCTTAGGTGGTTTGTTGTATCTCTTCATTTTGCATCTTCCACATTTCTGCTAAGAAATGCCAAGATTGTTCTCTAGTCTCTGCTATTAATACAGCATGTTAAGCATTCAAAGCAATAAGGAATTTATCAAGCTACTTTCCTAACCTATGTGATATCACTAATCTTGTCACAGGCAAATCACAATTCCTTCCTTCACCCTGCTTAGTGGCTGTCACAGCAGCCACCCCGCAGTGATCAGCTGAGATGAGCCTGGTGTGCTTGGCACTGTACCTGTCCAACAACAGGCAGTCCTGCCCCAGTGCCTTCGTTATTAATACAGATGGGACAGGCATCTCATGAAAGGGTCCCCAGGAGGGGAGCTCAGCCTTCTACCTGCTGCTGCTGGTCCAAGTCAGGGAACACGGTGCTTCATAGCTGATAACTAGCAGCACAGCTGTGGCAGGACTCCTCAGCAGCCACTTGAGCATCACAAGGCTTCCTTCCTCTAAAGAAGGAATCTTGAAGTGGGCTTGTGTTCAGTAATGACTTCTGCTGCCTGCTATCTCATGTCCCAGGAGCAGATTTCATGCATGGAATAGCTCTCCTGCCGTGCTTTGTATGAAGTGTGAGGAGAAGCAGTGTGAGAATGTGAGGTTCCCACAAGGGGTGCTGGGTGTTTACCATGGTGGGATGGTGCCTGACTTCTCTAGGAGCTCCTAGGACCTAAATCCTACCAGGTCACCTTTCTTAATAGTACAAGTGCTGCCTCCACTTTCCATGTCTTTATTTATTTATGCATAGTGGTCTTCTATCTAGAAATTTCACCTTCCACCAGCTGCATATTTGAAGTTGAGAACAGAAGAATCCCACAGCATTTCTTGTATGGAAAGCAGAGTCTGCCCACTACAGCACCTTCTGAGACGATGTGGAAAGGGCCAGTAGCAGCCTGACCCTGTATCTGCCTCCCAATTACAATGTATTCATAATGTTACAAAGTACATGCGTTTTGCATGCATTTTCTTTTTTCCCTGCTGCTGGAGACTACGTCCTAACTGGAGTGCCTAAAATACAAATATTTAAACAAAATACTGAGGTTTATATAACCCAGCTTTCATGAAATAATGTCAGGATCCCATCCCAGAGAGTGGAGAGCTGTCTGCAACAGTTAGGAACCATCCCTGGGAAGGCTGTAGTTAACCACAGAAAAGTATTTTTAGGTCCCTCACATTGTCAGCTAAAACTGGAAGGAGGCTGTACATTTCATCTATTTTCGGATGTGGGACACACAGGTCACCTACCGGTCTGTGTGGCGTGGGAACAGGCTGCGGTGATGTACAGAGCATCCAGGCTCATCAGAAAGCACTGCTTCTGTAGCCTTGAGGCAGTGGAGTGCCCTGCTGCCTTACCGAGCTGCCTGTCTTCAGGCAAAGATCACACCAGCATGGCTTTGCTGCACCTTGTCCCAGGTCAGGAGAGCATTTCAGCACAGGCTTCTGACAGTCTTACACATATTTTAAATGTTTTCCTTAATCAAAAATGTTTCTTACTAGCCAAGACCAACATGAGAAATCCACAAATAGAATCAACTGAAACAACATGCCTCCCAAAAGCTACCCAGAATGACACTGGGCTATTTCTTCTCTTAAAAATGCTGTCACTAAACTAAAGAGGAAAGTCTGGCAGAAATCAAGGACCAGGATGTCTATAACCATTACACTGAAGTGTGCTCAGCAGACATCAGAGCTCATTTTTACAGAATTCTATAAGTTCGCTGTATTTAACATATCCCTCTAAAATTCTCATTAATAAATATTGCCTCCCATCCTTCAGAGAACTCCCACAAACTCCACAGAGCAGCAGCCCTGTGGTTGGTTGTTTCACATCACCAATATAGGTTTCACATCACCAATATAGCTTTCTTCTTATGGTCTGGAGTTTTAACATAAGCTTTCTGCCTGCTCTACATCATTTCCAGTGCTCTGGTCTCACTGCAGCCCTGGGGTTGACTTCTAGATGACTGTAACCACTGGAGGGTTAAGATACAAATTGCCAGCTCAAAGACCAACTCCACATCTGGAACAGCTTCTTCCCTGTTATAACACTTACGGCTCAAGTTTTGGACTATGGGATTAGTTTTAATGACAGCTATTAATAGCATCTTCCTTGCCATAGGATGCCAGTGCATGATCTGTCTAGCTGTTTTTAAAGCAAGGAGATGTAGGCAAGAACTGGAAGTATAGCATATACAAAAATCACCATTTTCATTGTATGTTCCAAATGAAAGGCAGCATGTGAGAAGTCACCACAGGTGTTGTTCTCCTGATGCCTCAGTCAGCAGAAACATTGCTTCCTTTAGGGTTTGTAACTTGCAGAAATCATGAGGATGACCTACTAGCTAGGTAGTAAAGAAGGCTCTACTGGCCTTGTTACATTCACCTGCACAGTAGATTGAGGGCAGTGGCTTGTAGTCTTCATTTTAGTTTGGTGGAACACAGTGGTAGCTGGCATCTCACTAAGATCAGAGAAGATGCCATTTGTTTATCAAATAATTTATTTTTTCGTATTTCCAGAGTTTCAAAAAAGGGATGCTGCAGGGCAAGAACTGAATGCAACCAATGGAAAATGAAACTCTGGGCTTGGTCTTTTTGCCATGTTTTAAATAGAAAGTCTTGGGTTTTGCCAGCCAAAAGCTGATGAATGCATGGACTGCAGGAGACAGGTTTAGATGGATTGATGGTGAAGTTATTTGTACAATAGTGCAAGTATATGGTCTCAAAGACTGTGGTTTATGGCTGTTTTATTGCTGACATAATAACAAGGTGGCTTGCATTTATTTGTCTTAGAATGAATGTTAGCAAAATTAATATTAAGACAGCAGCTTTACCTAGTATAAAGATAAAATTGCATATAGTTGCAATAGCAGTGCCAGGGAGTCCTATGTTCGTAAAATCTGCTGCCAAGTTTTGATGACCATGTGTGTCCCTCCACTGGGGGATGTATACTATTCTCTCTCAGACAGTTATACTCAGGAATGTGGGTATTCAGACTCCTAAATAAACAGAGCACTTTTTTCTGCTTAAGGAATTGACAGATCACCTGAAGGATTTGAAGCAGTAAAACCTTCTGGGGAAAAAAAATGTGGAGCAAGAAGAAAATAATTTTGAGAATAAATCGGGATTTTATTTGAGTGCAAGTAATACTGTTGTTGTATCACAGTTTCCATTCTTTAATCTAGAAACAAAATATATCCATCCTCCACTGAAATAATCTGAAGGTAGCTGTATTACAGAATATGTTTTCTATTCATTAACATGCAATAATAAAAAGTTGCTTTCATGTAACAAATCCTACCATAATTATAAGGATATAACAGTAATTCTCCAAATGAGGAAAAGCTCCACAAGAAATTTTTAGTCTAATGCCTTAACAGTTGCTTGAGGTTTTTGAAATATCAGCCTAATGCTCTTTCAAAGCATGACATAGCCTTTTTGTATGAGTTGGCATATCTGAGAGTCTCACATCTGTATAACATCCTCTCTAGACTGAGGACACTGCAAGGAGCAGGAAATGAGAATTTTGATTCAAGCCAAGCGATTATTTTCCATAAATATGAAAAAAGTGCAATGTGTGGTACACCAAAATCATCTGGTGAATTCAACAGAGAGAAAAGTACGGAGTTTTTTCTAATGCAGAAATGTTATATTTTAACACTTTGCAGTTGTTAATGCCTGGGTTTGCTACAAAATTATGGTAATTTGAGAAATAAAAGTGCAGGGAAGCATTATTTAAATGGTACTTAATCTATAAAAAGAACAAATAAGTGTTTTTAAGTTAACTGTAATAAAAAGCTCTATTTTGCCTTTCTCCTGAAAAATCTCCTATTCATGCGCAACACCTACCAGTTTACTCCTCCTCTACTCACTGGCACTGTCCTCCATCTGTTTCCTAATCTTCCAGTTTCTAATCTACTTCCTAATCTTCTAGCAACCTATACCCAGCAACCCAACCTTGATCCAAAACTGGCATTTCAGTGTTGTCTGGTCTTTCTCACACAGGCTGTGAAATAATGTTTGCTGTCACATTCAATAACATTAAACTCACACATGTTGTTGTATTGTTACAGCATGTGGGGATTTTTTTTCAGACATATTTAAATTTGAAGCCTAGAAAATTATTTTTGTCCTTAAGTTAGCTGTGGAGAAATCAGCCCTTGAAAAAAGACTCTTCTGAAGAGTCTTCCAGAGCACATCTGATCACCGAAATACCCAATAAAGACAGCCTGAGATGGGAAATAGATCTGCATCTCCCACCTGCAATGTGATGAAGCTGCACTCAAAAACCTTTTATGATGAAAAATAAAAAAAAATTCTAATGCAAAGCCAAAAATTTTTTGTTAACGTAATCAAAATCCTACCAATCTATCAACAGAATTAATTTTAGTTTCAGTCAAAGTATTATAAAAGGGGAAAAAGGAACAGTATTACATAAAAAGTCTCCCAAATAATAGTTACAACTGATACACCTTCCTGGTACCTGCCCCTTTTTCTGCTCCTACAATCAGTCTTCCACAACCCCTTTGAATCAGTCCTGGAGAGAGATAAAAGGTGTGCCAAATCATCAGCATCTCAAACTCTTCATCAGTGTAAATATTACGCTGTTGCTAAATTTTTCTTCCCTTTGCCAGGAGGAATGTGATATAGATGTTAATGATTACTTTCTCCTCAGTTTTGAGTCCACTTGAGGCAATTTGTGTACTTTCTCAGCCTTTCCCTATAGGACACCTGCAGAATGTCTCTGATAATTTCTGTGGCCATTCTCTGGACCTGCTCCAACAGGTCAACATCCTTCTTATGTTGGGGGCCTCAGAGTTTGAATGCAGTATCCAGATGGGATCTCATGAGAGTGGATTAGAGGAGGAGAATCATCTCCCTTGGCCTGCTGGCCACACCCTTTTTGATATCGTTCTTTGTTCTCTTTGTTGCTCCTAAAGCAGTTTCGTGCAGCTCTAGGTCTGTACGTCTTTATCTGACCAGTGAAAATTTGCTCACAGCCATGGCATCTCCAGGGCCAGCCTGTGCCGCATCTCATCATCCCACCTCATTCTCCTTTTTGCAATACCCTAGTTCCTTCTTTCTGGGATTCAGCTGTGGCATCAAGCCCGTCTTCTTCTGCACAGGATCTCTACAGCAGAGTCACAAGTATTTCTACAGAAGCAACTGCTTGCTGCTGCTGTCTGAAAACTGTAGCTACGCAATACAATTATATAAACATGCTCAGAAGTAAGACAAATGGAGGTATAGAGAGACCCTGGCAAGTCCTAAGGGCCTTGCAAAGCTATTAAAAAGCTTGGGACCTGTCACTAGCAATGACAATACTGTACTTATTGGTCTGCAGGGCTACAAAGCTAATTATATTTTGTTTCTTCTGTCCACAGCCTATGTAAACACACACAGACACATACTGAAATAGCAAATACTTCCAGATGTGCACAGTCATAATGACAGGGACTAATGATGACACCCTGAAAGATAATTTGGCATCCTAACATTTGCATATCAGGGCTTCAATGACAATTCAGGAGAATGTGGAAATTTTGTTGTTATTAGTTACCAGGCTCTGGGTTTACATCTGTTCCAGAGACAGACTGGTGGACATGAAGAATTCACCCTTGAGGCAGGTCCAAGCAGGTCAAACATGTGTCCAGGAGATGAGGAAGTGCATTCATTCTGCTGCAAATAGATAAACTAGTGGACCATGTGCTTACCTGACTCTCAGCATTCAGTGAGTTTAAAGCGATATTCACAAGACGAGGATCTTTCAACCTTTCCCTTCCAGTTTTCTGAGGTACCTCTTACACAACCGGACAAGTTGCTTAAACACACTTGTGTCTGAGCTGAAAGTGGAAAGTGTCACTGGAGAGGCTGGAGTCAGGTGCTGGCACCTGAAATGCCCAAATACTGTGCTATGCTCACGTTCTCCAGGGTTGTGCTCCTGGCTGAATAAGCATAGTTTATACTAGAACAGCATGATGCTGGCTGCAGGTTTCAGAGTTGGCCATAGGTCCTGGTATATTCAAGGACTCTTTAGCAGCCACCAAAAGCTACCAAAATCCCTAGATGTTTATTGTTGCTCTCATAATCTAGCAGCCTCACAGGAGATGCAGGAAAGTGAATGGGCAATGCACCTGGTGCATGTTCATCCCCAGGCAATAAATCCAGTCTGTTCACATGCAAATCATGGTGGTAGGACTTTCGGGTACAATGCTTTTCATTGCAGCAATTTCTCTTCTAGGCCTATCAGTCCATCAGCATGCAAAATACAAGCATCAGCTCTCTGAGATCTTGAAGTTACTTACACATGACTTTCCCATTCCCTTGCCCATCACCAAGTGTTTGTCAGAGAAACCGCCACCTAATACTGAGAAGCCAACATCTTATTGCTCCTCATGAGGTTTTATTACTCCCCAGTTGCTGTGGTGCCCTCTGGCTGAGCAGCTCCCCTTGTCATCGCCTGCCCTGAAGCAGAGGATAAGATGCAATGGAAACTTGAGCACCATCCTCCCACTGCCAGTGTAGCTGGATTTCTGGCTTCCCACAGCAACACAGCATGCCTAGCTCCCTGGCATCAGCCATGCCCTTTCTGCTGTCATCCTCTCCGCTCCCGCAGTGGTTTTCCTCCTTTCACCTTGCAGTGGAAGGTATTGTTAAAGTGTGTGTGTGCCTTGCTGGCAGGTAGTGTGTGAGGCCCCGGGGGTAAGTAGGACGTGGAGCTGTTACAATGCCCGAGCTCGCTAGATGGCTCCGTACACTGCAGAGAAACTCTTCCTCCAGAAATCCCTCTCGTAAAATCTTAGCGCGTTGTAGGAGGATTTTTGTCGTTATTATTTTCCTACTTTTAAAAATCTGGACCTGAACCCCTCCTGGACTCTTCACTGCTGTGGCAGGCCTGTTTCTGTCCCCTGGGCAGCATTTGTCTGTCCGCAGAGCAATCCTTTCCAGTTACTAAAGCAAGCCACATATCACGCAGTAGGAATGGGAAGCAGAAAGGGAAGCTAGTATGTGACCTTCATGATAATACTCTCTTTGTACAAACTGGTGCACGAGCACAAGTCATATTTTGCATCTGGGGCCATTCTGCAGCTCTCCCTAGGCCTGTAGAGGTGTATTCAGCATGTGTGTCTGAAGGTTTGTTTTTTTATTTTTATTAGAGAAAAAAACTCTGCTAAACAAGCATTTCCTACACCATGATATGTGACTCCACACAATCTGTTATGGGAAGAAACAAGGCTCAGCAAAGGAGAAATGCATGAGGGAGGGCTAAGGGAAAATGACGAAAGAGAAAATAGCTATGGGATGTGCAAGATGTATTAGTCATTCCTCACTCTTTATTAAAAAGTTGGATCTATCTGTGGTATTTTCTTGCCCGCCCTGGCCACAGTCTTTGAAAGCACTCCTGTTAAGCAGGTGCTTACTGCAATACTGATTGCAGGGGTAAGAGTTTGAAACAGGAAGAGAAGAAAGGCTCAAACTCATAGTCAAGATGCCAGAGTGCATCACCTTACCATGTTCCAGATGAGACATGGTCATGAGTCACAGCCCTCTGCAAATGTGGGGTAAAGCACAACTGCAGCCACCTTCCCAGAGGATTGAGTGACCACAGTCAGGAAGGATACACCAAGTCATCTGCTGACTCTCGGCTGACAGGTTAGCTGGACAAGCTAAAACAGCTAGACTTGTGTTCTGGGTGAAAATAATCCATCCACAATTACCTACATCATGTGCCTGGACATGATAAACTGAACATGGCTCTCCCTAGTTCCACTGGTGTGCTGTGGCAGAAGAACACTCTCCTCCTTTGTCCTGTGTCTTTTTTTTTTTTTAAGTGAGTGCTGGACCTCTTCAAGATTGCAGTTGTACAAACCTGTTTAAAAGCAGCAGCATCCCTCTGTTTTCTTTCCCAACTAACTGTGACACTAGGAAAGCAGTGGTGAGGCAGTTCGTCTGGTACCTTTGGGAAGAGTTTCTACTTTTTGTCTCAATAGCAGCCTGAGCCAGCTATGGGCAGAAATAATGCTGTCAAAACGTGATGGTCAGAGTTGTTCCATGTTGCCAGGCAGGAACCATCAACTGCAGCATCAGTGCACCTACCTAGCTCTATGTAGGACAGCAATCACTGGGCTAAGCCTTCACATCAGCACGTGTTGCATGACCAGCCTTTCCAAGGCAAGTAGATATTCCTATCCTCTTTAGGTTCAAACTCCAAGCCATGAAAAAGTAGCCTGAATCAGGCAACTCATGTTTCTGCATCTAAATTGTGGTTCTTTTCTTTCTACTAATCAATCCACGTTAAGTTTTGGGAGCTCAGCACAAGGTCGTTCCCAGGTTCCTTTGTTTCATGGAAATTGAGTTTTTCAAGGACTTCATGGCCTCAAGACTTTGGTACTTCCGAAAGAGGACATGCCAGTGAAGAAAGCAGAAGGACTTCATGCAAGAGGACTTTCTGACCTTGGTATTGCAAGTCCCAAACACATAGCAGGGGTCATGCAGTGAGACAACAAGCACTGACCAGAGCAGCCCTATAGCCAGAAGGCCACAAGAGCACTCAGTCTGGGTTTAGATCACTGGGGAAAAGCCAAGGATGCTTACAGGCATGGTTGGTTTAGGAAAATAAATGCATCTTTAGACTGTTCCTACTAACCAGTGTTAACATAGCATGACATGGCAAACAGCAGTCCTTTACCAACATTAACAAAATGTCTCTTTGTGACTGATCACTACAGCTGATGTAAACATGAGAAGACAAAAAAATAAAATGAAAAAAATAAAGGAGAATAGAAAGAAAAGGTGCCGTGGGTGTTTCACACTGCTAATGAGGCAAATTTTGTTAGAGATGGGCATGATTGACAAGCCCACAGCTCCTTCAGGGACTGTCATGCTGACAGGAGCTTTGCATGCTGGATGCAGGGTGTACACCAAGGGGGCTGCCAACAGCAGAGCTGAGAACCGCAGGCAGAGCGAGGGAGCTCAGCCACACATAATGCCAGTTACAAATGAGGGAGAAAGCACTTAGACAGTTGGTGGTGTCCATCTGGTGCTTAGTGACTAACCTGCCAGCCCTTCGGCCAGTCATCTCGACAGCCTGCACTTCCAACTGCCCTCATCTAGCAGAAGTAGTGATGCAGCCAATGCCATTCCAGCTCCAACAATATTGATGCTGCTCTCAGTTCCTATGCCATATTTCAAATAAGGCCTTTCTAGTTTAATTTAATTTTTTTCTGTCCATTTCAAAGCACTGGGCCAACTTTCCTACTTTTGAGCTGTCTTTGGCAGATTAATGCCTTTAAGCCCGAAGTCAAACACTTACATCTAAATGTATCATCTAGTCGACTCAGTGGAACTACATGCACACCAACCATTTAATGCCTGTTTATCTTTCTTGTTTAAATAGAAGGTTTTGAGTAAAGCTCTACCATCTCCTGCCCTATCACTTCAACTCTAAACATCCATAGGTGAAAACCCTTTAAACAATAAAGCTGGAAAAGCCAGCTGGCACAGAAATCACAGGAGACAAACTTTCAGAAGTACCTACATCCCATTTTAAAAAGCACTGCTATCACTTTTAAAGTTTGGGGGGGTTTAAATCCCTGAAGATACTTGCATCTTTTGTAACTAAAAAGCTGGTCAGTAATTTTTTAACTTCTCATCTGAACTACATCATCATGTGTAGTCTGAATGTTTATACATTTAACTGCATTAAGTAAACTGGAAAATTGGACATAGCCTTCTCCATATGAGCATCTGTGAATCCTTAACCCTTCATCTCATTTTAGACAAAGTAAACGAAAATGTTCTGTCAGTGCTATGAATCCAAGCAGATTTTCACAATGGTCTCACATTCATTATTGACCATTCTTACTGTAACTTACTTTACTTTAATGGCTTGTTCAAATATCAACATAAAAAACATAGCAGGCACAGAAAGGAGAGTGTCAATCATACAGGTAAAACTAAGAATGTTCATGGTTTACGCGGACTCAGTGGAGGTTTTCTCCAGGTTGGGATCCTTGAGTGTTAAGATCACTGTGAAAGTCAGAACCTAAAACAAACCTTTTAGACTTCAGGAAAGTCCTGCAAAACTCTAGCCTCTTCTATTTAGTCACATAGCAGGAATTTCTAGACATGTGATGTGGACCAGCTCCCCTTGCTACTCCAGCCCTCAATACCACTGATGCAGGCGTGGAGAGAAGACCCCTGGGAGAACATTTGCGTAGTCATGGGATCCACTGAACCCACTGAAGGCAAAACAGCTCCTCACAACCAGCCAGCCCCTCCCTGGGATCATAGCCAGGAACCCATCAGGCTACCCTTGGCTTTTCTTGCTGCAGAAAGCATAACAAACTGAGTACAAAGTAATTTACTAGGAAGTAGGGGTTACCACACTGCTAGATGGCTTTGAGGTTCTGTTCTATGATATTTACCTTTAAAAATGCAGTCCCACACCACCTCTCTGCTATGCCCTACGGCCAGCTTCGGGCCAACCATTGAAATGTAGACCATGGCATGCTTTTAAAGGTTCTCTTAGAAAGGAAAATACTCCCTTTTCTAACTCATCCTGGGCTGCAGGTGCTGTACTGGCTAGGTTTTGCATCCCTGAACCAAATCAGCCCAGAAGTCTACTTACTCCAACTTGGAAGCTGTGTGACTCTTGGGAAGTCCAGGGGTCAAGAATTTCACCCGCCCAAGTCCTACACAGGCAGGAAGTCATCAGCTGACTCCTACCACAAACACGCAATGCAAAATCAAGACAAACTTTTCAGCTTCCCACAATTAAAACCGTGCCTCATTCCAACTTTCCATGAGGCAGGAAGGGGGACTTAAGATCCATCATGGAAAATAAAAAGGAGGGCATGTTGTTAAACTCACTCTCCTTTTCTTTTATTCACACACCAACACCACGAGGGACCAGACAGCAGTGACTCAGGTGTGTCTGATGCTAGATAATGTGGAGCAAAGGGCTGGAAAATTAAGCCCTGAGAAATATTAGAGCAATTTTTCCCACTCGTTTCTTCATTCACGCAGCTCTGTGTCTGGCTCTGTTCACCAGTACAGCTCAGAAATGACACTATACACTTCCAAGGATCAATGTGCAGAACTACAGATGCTATCCAAGCACAAATTCAATCTCACAGTTTCTACACAGCACAGGAAGTTCTCTTACACTGTAGGTGAAAACAAAAGATGTGCTCATGGTGATCTGAGCAAGTGGTGGGGGTCTAGGAACTGGTTTTCTGTGATTTTCAGTTGAGACTGGAGCATGAGGAGTGCAGCATTCAGCTCTTCTCAGTCCTACCTTGTGAGGTAAAAATGCATGAGATGCATCTGATGAAAGAAAAATGTAATCATGAAAAACTGAGATATGGACATCGTTCCTGGGAAGCCTGGATAGTTATAGGTCCTCTGATCCTCTAACAGTATGATGGGGTTAGACCATTATAGGTGACGTCCTGTACTCTGTCCAAGAGAAGACCAGGCTTTGGATTGCAAAGATAAAACTAGAGCAGTCGATTTCTGGAGTACTATCAGTATTCTTCAGCTTTCTGCAGGTCTCGGTGAATCTCAGGTTGCTGTGGACTTACTGCTTCCATCTACCCATCTTCTGCTTCTCCTGGGGTGTTAAGCAATTTTTTCAGCTAAAATTCATTCATCATTTTATGGCATGATTTCTTGCTTGCCTGACTGAGCTTGGCCAGCGGAAAAAGGCGCTTTGCTTTGCTGACTGGGCTGTGGTTACCACCACAGCCACACCTTCTCTGCACTTGTGTGCTGGAAATTTGTGGTGTGCGTCTGTGAAAGGAACAGCACAAAGCTCTTAATGTGCCCAAGAGGACCAGAAGCCTCCCAAAACCCCTTGCCAGCAGTAGCAACACCACCCGCCAACCCAGTGGACACTCAGAGAAAATGACAAGAACAATAGCAGGAAATGTCTAAGGGTGGAAACAACAAATAGAGCACAGCCCACGTTTCGGGGGGCTTCCTGATTGGCTTGATTTGCCTCAGCAGGAGCACTTCAGATAACCTTGGAGTTACCCTACCCGGGCACAACCTCTCCCCAGTGAAGCCATGTTTGTTCCAGTGCTTTCTGCGCCATAGGGATGCTGGCTGCCAAAAACACATAAATAAATCAACACAATGGAAAAGTTCTAAGGTAGATCAGATGGATGAATTAGGATTAGGACGCTGCTGTCTCCATGCTAAGGGCAGCAGCAGCTTGGTGCATCTCTTGTTGCTCCTGAAGGAGAGTCTGTCCATTCCTACGGGATGCATTCCTTGTTTCGTGTCAGCCTTCACCCTGGAAAAATGGACTGTGAGTTCCTGTAAGTGAATGACAGCAGAGGACAGATTTGCAAAGCTCAAATCCAAGAAACTGTTTGCATCAAGAAAGAAACAAAACAAGTAACAGCTCCTACTGGGTGTTCCCCTTCCTGCCTCGCTGCTCTTTTTCTGTCCCTGCCGTCCAAGTTGCTCTTGGCAAGCAGTGCTGGGGAATGCATTTGTGTGTTTGTGAGGGGCACATAAAATGGGGAACTTTTAAAGGGACCTAATAAAGCTCAGTACCTCAGGCATGCCAAGTGTCAGCTGCACATACTCATCTAACTCCTTTGTCAAGGGCTTCTGAGGGCACTTAGAACTTCAGGCAGTCATGACTCCAGCACAGCACAAAAGGAAAGGAAAAGTTTGTTAACGAATATCTGAGGGAAGCAGGTGGGATCTCTGTAAGTTGCACCTTTCCATGGTAATAAGGTAGTTGTGCTCTAACAGCCACATGACAGCAGGATGCAAGGAAGATGCCATCACACAAATTATAATACTTCATTTGGGGTTTCAAGTTTTCAGTGTAACAACCTGCTTTCTCTGGGGCCCATTCTTATTTTTATTATTATTCTCAGACTATATTCAATGAATCACGTGGAGTACCTAAGGTCAGAGTGCTGGATGCTGGGCAGCTTTTACTTCTTATGCCAACAAGTAGGCGTTTAAATACTATGTTCTTTGAAACAGCACATTTTAAGCCACCACTACAGAAAGAAAATAGATAAAACCTTGTTTAGACCAGAATTCCATCACAAAGTTCAGCAGCAAATTAGCAGCAAATCTGAGTTAAGTCAAACCAAAATCATAGAAACCTCACATGTACAGTGAGTATCTATAATTAGTACCAGCTAACACGTCTACTGGAAATAGGCATGGTCTGATGTTATGAATGGACTGTATAGGACTGACAAAATGTATTGGATCAAGATTGGGAAATGAAGGCAAAGTGATTTTGCTGGAGGCTACAGCAGGGGTAAAACAGACAACTCTAGTAAATGATTGATATTTTTGTTGAAACTGCTTTTCTAGTAAGTAACGGCACAACCTTTCTGTGATGACCAGATCACCATATGAAGAAGTCATTTGCATGTGCTTCATCGTGTCACATATGATGGTGACAGGGAGGGTAACTGGAAAAAATAGGGAAAACCCAAATAGGAAACCTGTAAGGAATGAAATCATGGTTTGTCAGCAGTGGGGAACAAGCTGCCATTGCCTTTGGATGGAGCCAGTGCTCTGCTTCAGCAGAAGAAGAGTCAGCTGAAGTGTGGTGTGGCTATAACCTGTGCGGAAATTCAAGGAAGACAAGAAATATCAAAGCGGGG
>NW_009936744.1:0-32893 GCF_000696875.1 Nestor notabilis
TGTGTGTGTGGGGGGTGTGTGGGGTGTCTTTCCTCTTCCATGCGCTTCTGGCTCCCTAGGGCCGGGGAGGGGCCGCTTCGCTCCGGGGAGTGTGTGGTGCTTGAGGGTGTGCAGTGGGAGGGCTGGGCCCTGAGGGGGGGGCTGTGGTGATGTGGAGTCCTCTGGCAGGGGGTGATTGAGTGGGGTGTTTGAAGGCAAAGAGGGTTTGGGGTCGTGGGGAAGAGATGTGGGTGGTGTGTGTGTTGGGGTGTGGATGTAGGATTTGAGGGCTCTTTGGAGTACTTGAGGGGTGTAGTGGGAGAAAGACTTAGGTTGGGCTGGGGGTGAGGTGAGGTGAGCTGGGATAACGTGAGGGCTTGGGATCTGAGAGATTTGGAGCTCACTGTGGGACCCATGAAGGATTGGGACTTTGCTGTACATCAGGGTGGGAGTCATATTTGGGAGTGTCTGGGTGCTTGAGAGGTGTATGGGGAGACTCATTATTACAAAGTGGTGTCCTGATGAGGGGGGTTGCTTTCAAGGTGTCTGGGTTTATTGAAGAGTATGGGAAAGGGGTGCTTGTGTGGGGTTTGGGACTCTTAATTGGAGGAGAAGAGGGGTGGATAGAGTTCAGGTATGTATAGTGCCATGAGTGGAACAGGATGGACATGGGAAGGGTCCTTAGTTATGTGGCTGGTGAAAGTACAGAGATGAACTGGTGAGCTTTAGGGGGCTTCAGGGTACCAGTTGGTGACGGTGGGTGCATATTCAGGAGCAGATAAGGTGGCTGATGTTTTTGAGAGATTAAGGTAGGGGGAAGCTTCAGAACCTCACAGAGTTGTTGTGGTATGTTTTGGGTGAGAGTTAGGACTGTCCACTGAGGTAGTGTGGTTGATGGGGGAGCTGGATGTTGGGATTTGAGTTTTGTGTAACATGCGTTATTTATGGTAATTCATAGGAGAGTATGTGCAGACAAGAGACTTATGATGGAGAGGGTTTTCTACATGCTTTAGCTTCTCTTTGGGGATAAGAATCAAGCCTGTGGGGTTTATAGGAGCCTATAAGCTCCTGATATCCACAAATCCTGTTTTAAAAGCTGAGGTAGAGTGCTTTCAACTTGGTTTTATTCATTGCTAAATCTGGAGAGTGGCTTTTGCTGTACTGTAGGTATCTGTAGCTTGGTGAGCACTGTTGTGAGCATTGAGGGAGAGCAGTTTGGAAGTAGCAGATGAATACCATTACTGCAATATTAGAAGATGAGAAATCTAACAGCATTTCAGCTTTGTTATTTTATATATGTGAGAATAGGAAAAAAGTCCACCTTGTGATCCTGCAGAGAAGTGAACCATGTCTCAATTCTTTTTCTCTTCTCATTGGTTGAAACTGAAACCAGCACTTGAGCTGCAGCACTTTTAAATGTATTGTGTTTGATTGAGTCAAGCTGAATTTCTTTCGCATTCTGGCATCCCACCTGTAGCTGCTTGTGACTACCTCTGACACTTACCTGCCTGAGGAACGACGCATTAGGTCCAGTATGATCGTGTGTCAAGCTATCCCATGTCCAGAAAACTTCAGAGTGCTTCAGGAGCCTCCGAGCTATCTGCTAAAGCTTTAAGCTCTCCTTCCATTAGGAAGAGCAGAACTTGACAAAATAGTTGTATGTTATTGGGTTCGAAACTGGCCTAGGAAAAAGGGAGATGTGACTGAGCAGGGACAGAAGACAAATGCTTGAGAGAGATCCCAATAACAAGACATAACCTGTTAGTGTTACACCATTCTTAGAAGGAAACTTTGTTCGTTTGATGGTGAGATAAATTAATTTCTTAAAAAACAGTATTTTTTTCAGTAATTCCCCTCATGAACTATGTACTGGTTTTCATTTGCTTTCGTAGCCTTTTGATTAGATTGTTTTCTAAGTACAGACAATAAAGTAGCAGTCTGAGAAGAGTGGCACTTGTGAATTGATTCTAATCGTCTTATGTGGAGGAGCTTGTGTAACAGTGTAGTAAAGTGTAAGAGTTCTGATTAAGGCTGCCTTAGTAATCCCCGT
This sequence comes from Nestor notabilis, assembly GCF_000696875.1. Taxonomy (NCBI): domain Eukaryota; kingdom Metazoa; phylum Chordata; class Aves; order Psittaciformes; family Psittacidae; genus Nestor; species Nestor notabilis. Next base: position 2,030 of record NW_009936744.1, read on the forward strand.
GTAGTCACTGGAGACAGTTGGCTGCTACCTGGGAAGTGAGGCATGGAGTAACTGTGCTTCAAATGCCTGCTGTGGGAATACCCTGAAGAGTCTTGTTTGCTCTAAGACTGCTAAATATGTATTATTTATGGGAGTCTTGCACTGAACATTTTTCTTCTGAAGTGCTGTTAGATCTACAGGTACTTCAAAAAGTAAAAATAGCTTTATTCAGTCATAAATTAAACTCCTTCTTCTGAAACAATTGCTTAAAAAATTTCCCAAGACTTTGCCTGTTTTGTGCAGTAAAATAGGCGGCCTGACATGATGATATTAATTCTGAGTACAGCAAGATTTGATATCTGCTTAATCAAAGACGCAAGTATGTTGGCAAAGTTCAGGACTGAGTTCAAAGGCCTGCCACGTAAAGTCAGTTGCAGATACTTTGGGCTGCTAATCATACTGCAACTAGAAAGAGGCCTGAGGAGGGAAGGGTTGGTCAACCCGAAAGAGTAAGATCATAGATTCACTTGGTTATGTGGATGCCTTGGTCAGTCCAGTAATTTTTGATAGTATGTGTTTGCTTGCAGGTGACATGGCAAAATTGGCTTGCAAGTCATTAAGCTCTTAAGGGAAGTGACTTTAGAAACTGTTATTTGCCATGGGCACAAAACACCTTCTAATTTGCAAGTAGAAAGAGTCTTGTGAAAAAGGAAAAGCAAAGCCCAAAATATCATTGAGATGTGGTGCCAGAGAGGGTGGGCTGGGAGAATGTGGGAAAGGGGGGGAGAGGGCTGGATGAGTCTGAGTGACCGGTGCTTGGTGAGAAGATTTACACAGAAAACAGGTGAACTAGTTGCATGAATTTATTTTTAGTCTTTGCCCTTTTCTGTGGTGTGATGTTGGCTCTCACCTTTGTTGGCTGAGCCTGTGGCTATACTTCAAACAAACCCCTGAATTACAAAAAACTAGTGGTTTGGTTGTTTGGGTTTCTTTGTTTTGTTTGGTTTGGTTTTTTTTTTTTTGTTTGTTTGTTTTTGGTTTTTTTTTTGTTTGCTTTTTTAACTCCTCAGAAATCCTTACAGTTATTATTCTTGAATCTCACACGTCTTTGCTCTGTTGGAGAGTAGGGTGTTACCTATACCGACGTTCCTTCAGGCTATATAAATGAGAGGTCTGTAGGAAAAAGAACCAGTGAACACATTTCCAGTTTTTTTGCCCCAAGGTTGTATTCACCAGCTCTCTGTTAAGATTTGAGTCGGTGCATCAGCATTTCTCTCTGTTGGGGATGCACCTTTCTTCTATACACATTTACTTATTTTCACCAAAACAAAGGGCACATGAGATGCTGATCCCACTCACACTTAACAGCTCTGTTTAAGCTTCATTCCCTTAGGCAGCAAACCCAAAAATTCACAGGCAGGTAGATTTATAAAATTAATCATAGATTTAAAATTATCATAGGTTTAAAAAAAATAGATCAAGCTTTTTGGCTGAATACAGCAGTGATAGTGTGACCCTGCATTACAGCAGGTGTGTTCTCCAAGAAAGGAGCATTGACTCCTTTCTCCAGTGAAGTCTGGCATTTAATTTGGAAGTCTGCCTGATGGTGACTGATACCAGATCTTTCACAGAAGAACAAAGCATTCTTCTGTGGGCAGCTGATATTTAGTGAAAGCTTTATTCCCTGAAGCATGAAGGTTTGTATGTCTTGGAAGGTTGTTTACCTTGATGTGTGCAGTTGATTAACTACAGGTGGTGGTATCCCTAGTGATGAATATATATTTGTATTCTTAAACTCTTGCTGTTAGTGGCATAGTGAGTTGAATAATTTCATACGTTGGATACATTTCTTTAAAATGTCTTTAGTTTCAAAGTTGGGTGCCTTTCGATTTTCCTGGTCATCTTCAGCCTGTTTCTGAAAGGTAAATGAGAGTGTTCAGTGTGTTGCCTCTGCGGTGGTTCATCAACTGGGGTATTTTGGAGTTGCAGTTCATCAGTGCTACCAACCATTGACCAATCAGTGCTGTTTCGAGCAGAAATGAAACTCTCTTAGTGCTGTGTGTTACGAGACAGTAGAGCAGCTCTACAAGACAGAGTAGTTTATGAAGTCCTGAGCTAGAAGAGGCTTTGATTTCTTACCTTCTTGGAAAGGAAAAACACTTGATGATGAGACACGTTTCAAAGAAACTTTGAGCATCTTAATGAATTGTTTGATACCAGGCTGTCAAAAGCAGCCATTCCCACTATCAAAAGTTTGAGTTCACTTTCACTTCCACCCCCCAAGCCCCCCACCCCCCATGCTTCATTTATGGAGTTTGCCTGAGTTAGAGTTGCTCTTTTTATAAGATGCTAGGATAACTAAGAAACAGTGAGTGGGGCATCAGAAATATTTTGCATATCATTTCATAGTGTCTCTGAATGCACCTAGGAATTGATATATTGGATAAGAAGATTAGTTGTCTGTTTTCCTATAGGCGAAATACTTTCTAGGACATGTTTACCCGCTGCATGGGAGAGTTTACATTGTAAATATGTATAGACATATAGGTCATTAGTTCATTTTCTGAAATTGTTCATTATGGTTGTCTTTCAGAGATTACGTGAGCTGCTGCTTCAGCCTTCTAACATCTTGCACTGGACACTCATGGTATGTCTGAAGGACAGATCTCATGTGTTCTGAATGTACCAGGTAAATCCCAGTAATAACTTTGCATGGGACATTGTGATCCGCTAAGAATAAGAAGTCAAGAGAGGGCCACTTTTATTCTATATTTAGTTCTAATTGATTCTGTAAAAAGAGCCTCGCAGGCTGTAGCCTGAAATTTATTTTTATATCTGTGTTATATTAGAAAATCAGATAACTGCTACGCTAATGCAACTATTTGCAACACTAGTGAAGATGCTGTGTTGGAGGGAGTTAGCCAGTTTCTGTAAATACCTTTGAAAACTTTACTCAGCGTTTCTGCTGCTTGAGGTAAAGCAGAAGGAGGGAAAATAGTGATATTTTTCAGGTAGGTAGTTCCTCCATCAAATCTCCTGCCTCACCTTTTTGTCTGAGAGGCAAAAAATGGATGCAGCTGTGACCTTTGAGAGCAATGGGATTGCCTTTTGATTGCAGTGGTGTTACAAGAGGTACTGTTCAGTAGCAGTGGTGAATAAATACTTACCTTGACATATTTCTGGCTAGCATACTGGATTGTAAGTAACTAATATCAAATCTGTTAACCTAATTCAATATTTCATTTTCAGGTTGTCCTCATGAGTACTCCTGTGGAGAATGTCCATGATCTTTTTTGCCTGTGTGGTGCGGGTGAGGGATGGACTTCCCCTCTCAGCCTCCACAGATTTTCATTTCAACCAGGACTTTCTGGAATGCAGAAAGAGATTGAAGGTGTTATCCTCAATTCTGGCGCAGTATCCAAGTCGAGGCACAGCAAAAGGACGTGACTTGAGCATACAGTAAGTTGCTGCTTTTGTTTGGTTGATTATTTTATTTTATTTTATTTTACTTTAAGTTTTTAAATCGTTTGGCTTAGGATGAGTTAAACTTTAGGTGTATTCTATAGTACCTGGCTCCAGTTTGTAATTCTACCACTCATGTCGAGATTGTAACCTCCAAGTATTTTGAAACCTCATTTCTCAGCACCAAAGCCACACAGCTCCTACTCAGTTTAGTAAGCATATGTTAAGAATTGCTTATTTTAGTTTTCATTTTTGTACCAAATGCTTTCTGCTCAATGGGCAGTACTTGTTACTATTAGCAACTGGAATATCGTGGACTTCTACAAACACCTTCTGAGACAGCATCCTAGTGCCTAGGAATTAATTAGTTTAGTCTAAACCCCAAATCCTTTTCACCTAATTCTGGCTTGCACAGAACTGCCATGACTCTCTCCTGCATACTGCCCACTCTGTTTTCCAAACCAAAAAAGATTCGAGTCTAGAGCTCTGGCTGATGGATAGGTCTTGAGGAGGCCTGAAGCATGCTGACAATAGCCAGTGTGGACAAATTATAAATCTTTGGTTTTATTGAGAAGGATCTGTTAGTCTTTTTATTTTAAGAAATTAAAAATTAAAATTGAGTTTTAGCTTGTGATTGCTTGTCTGGTTAGCAAACATAAGAAAACTTAAAGTAACACTGAGCTAAAATTAATTACCCTTTTTGGTGGAGCAGTTGGAGAAAGTAGACATGTGAACTTACACTGAATCAGTTGGAAAAGCAGAGATTAGCATTTTAATTCTGTTTCTCTCAAAGTGAACTTGTGCCCTTTAATGCTAATGTGTTCTGCTTTTAATCTCTATAGTTGCTACAGAAGTAGCTATGCATTGGGCTTGGAAATGGTAAGAGTGCATACAGATACATGGGAAAAAGGTTATAAATTATTGAGAGCTTGGAAAAGGTAATTTTATACAGGTGTAATGTTGATCCTCAATTGTGAGCTGGAGACAAGGAGTTCAGGGAACCTACCCAGTGTAACTAGGCTGTCACATGGCTAACCAAAACCGTAAATCCCAAGTACATGGTATAATAAATAAATAAAAATGTGGTAAAATAGAAGTGACAAGTATTTCTGTATGAGAGGGATGGTATATATACATAGAAAAGAGAGAAAATACAGAGAATAATTGTTCAGCTTCAAAACTTTGATTTTATACTGATCTATTGCTAACAAATGGCTAATGTGTAAGAAAAGATTTCCTCAGTCTTCTTTCAGAGGTGCTTACAAATCTGTAATTATGGTGGGGATTGTGGAAGGTTAGCTATCTGTGTGTAGTGCTGACATCTGAACTAGGTGCCCTGGCTGCCATCTTGTTTAAAGGAGTCTAGATGAGAGTGATTTCTCTCATCCTTAAATACACACCTACATTTTGGTGAGATGAATACCCTGTTTGGGCCATGTTTAAGTGAAAACTTCTGCATAAATGTGGCTTCAGTGTTAGAGAGACCCCTTTTGGAGTGGAATTTTTATTGTGTTGTTTCTAGTACAAACTTATCTTCATTTATTACAAATGACTTCGCAGTAACAGTGTTTGAATATCTTGATTTGTGCAAGTTAACAAATATCTCTTGCTGTTAAGATGAAGTTGTCATATTCAGAGAGAGCAATGAATATATCTGCTTGCTTCCTGTGAACAACCTTGCTTGGATTTAGTTTTGTTTGTGGAAAGCCACTGTGTTTTCTTTCCGAACCTTCTTGCCAGTGATGTTATCTGGCCATCTCTTTTCTTATTGACATGATTTAATCCAGCCTGGGAAAATAATGTCTTTAATTTTTACTAATGGAGCAATTTCATAAAGTCTATATTGTGATCTTTAGTATACCAAAGCATACTGAATGAGTTAAGAATAAGTATTAGATCTACACGGGCTGCCTGGCTATTACAGCAGCACAAACCATGTATTTTTTTCAGTCTGCTTGTATATTTAATTTTGACAGAAAGCACAGTTTACTTCTCACAGTCAGCATGACTCTCTTACCTTTTTATGTTGATATTACTGTTTTCTTCCCCCTCCCCCCCCTCTCTATTTCAGTTTCCTTTCTTCTGGGGATATTGCCTGCATGGCAATCTGTTCCAGCACTTACTCAACCGTCATGGCATTTTGCTTCCTGGAAGAGCTTCAGTGGGAATTTGCTGCTTCCTATGATATAACAAGCATCGGTTTAGCTTCCAGACCATATGCTTTTCTTGAATTTGGTTTGTAACTTTGTTCTCTAATAGAGAATTAATTAATTGTGTGTCTGCTACTTTTATGATGTTAAACAATGTCTCCTGGCCAAAGCCTGATTGTGAAAATGAATCTGTGTGTGTGCCTTTGCATGCATGTGTAGGAGGAGTAGGGAGAACTTGTATTTGTCTTAAACTGTTAGACTGTTGGGTTTGCAGTTCCTTAGAGTGCCTTTAATAGATGAACAAAATGCTGTGGTGATTAATAAACAAGCACAGGAAGATAAAGAAATCCATATCTCAAACACATTCTAACTTAATTAAAAATATCTGACAAGTGGAGACAGATGGGTACAGGAAAAAAGGGAGACAGAGTCGATTATTATGGGCAGCTTTACTTCTGGAATGACTTAAATTCACATAATACTTCATAATCATGCGTAGTGTTCTTTTTTTAACCTGAAATAAATGGTTTTCTTGCCAAGGAGCAGCTGCTCTACTGTACCTCGTACCTTTGAGAAGCACAATTCACTTGCAGTGAGAAACTCTTTCCTGGGAAGGGATGAGACAGTGCAGTAGTTAGCACACTTCTGTCCAGATTTCAGCAATAGTGTTAATCTCATGCTTAAAAGATTGAGAAATTCACAAGGAAAGCATATGATACATACAGCCATCTTGGATGGATTTCCCTTCAGGGCACATTCTAGGCATGATGTAATTCTATGCTAAGATCCAAATTACTGTCTTTATATATAGATAATTTTTTTTTTTAAACTTGAATAGGAATTTGGGAATGTCTAGCCTCTTTTAATTGCATAAAGCTCTTTTTAAAGGAAAAAATAAAAGCTGTTTTTCTTCATTTCTATTATTGTACAGCGTTTTGTACTGAGTCTACCTAATATTGCTGTGTGATTCCCAGCCCTCCTCTCCTTTCCTCACCTTCCTCCCTTCCCCATCCCTTTTCTGTGTTTGGATCTAAGATGCACTTGATACCTAAGATCTTAGCCTTTTGCCTGGTAGTTGCAGATGATTTTAGCAGGCTCACTTAAGATAAAATACAGGATTTTTTGCTAAGGGATGCTTATGGCACTGTGTATTCAACACAGAAGTCTTCCTGCTTAAGGAACTTGTGCTTAAGCTATTACATGTGTATTGTATCCAGTAGTAGCTGAGGTCAACATATGCAAATCTAGCATCACAGTATCTTAAGGATATGGATTTTACTTAGAGGATATTTTAGGAAAATAAATGGGTTTGCATTTTATTTTTCTAAGCATTTGAAATACCTTGAATTTGCCAATATCTTTGCACAATTCAATAGTAAGTATCCACAGTGAGGTACTGGAGGTGTGAGCAGTAAGTACTCGGAAAAATTCTCTACTCGGTGTAACTCCTGTCAGGCCAGCAGCCACCTTTGTGGAAAGGGATTTGCTTGCAAATGGTATTAAATTTGAAGTGTGAGAGATGAAGCAGGCTGATCTGTACATAGATATGTCACTTGGATGTTGGTAGAATCACTGTAGAATTGGCTCTGCCAGTCAGAGTTGCTTCATGACTCAAGTATAAGATGACTTAATTTATCTCTGTGCTTGGAAAAAAACTGTAATCCTTCATGTTGTTAAAACACAATGTGGAATTGCTTCTCATGGTAGTTCATGAGTAGTTTAAGATGTGTTAACATCTAGTCTGGAATATGAAAGCTTGTTTTCAATCCACAGTAGGCAGGATGTTGAGATTTAAAGTATCCAGAAGGGAGTGGGTGTGATATAAAATACCTAGGAGAAATATTTTTCTCCCTAACCAGCATTGGAATTTTACACCTGAAACTAGTAAGAAAAAAATGAAGAAGTGAAAAACAAGTAAAAAGAGTGCTGTGATTTGATTAATAATTACCTGAAGCACTTAACATTTGCAAAGCTAATTGAAGCATGTTTTTATATTGTTTCAGATAACATTATTCAGAAAATGAAATGCCGTTTTAACAGTGCAAATCGCTCTCAAATGAAGGACAACTGGGAGAAGATTGAGAAGGAGCTGAAGTTCCAGCCCCCGGTTCAGCTGAAGCTAGAGGATACGGAGCTGATGAATGGGATGGCTAATGGTGGGCATGCAGGCGTTCATGTGGAGGTTGGTAAGTTACTACTATGCACAGGTGATAGTAGACTTCCTGAACCTAATTTTGCAAACAACAGAAAAACCTGTAACAGCAGCAGTTCCCTTTGTTGTGAGAAATATACATACCATGTGCATGAAACCCAAGAAAAAAACCTGACTGCCTTTCTATCATAGTTAACTACATTATAGCAGGTATGCATCAGAGCCTTTAAGGACTCATGGTAGTAGCTTTCTTTCCAGCCTTAGAACAGCTTCTCTGTGTGAACAGTTGGTTGTAACTAGAGTTGGCATTCTACATGTTAAATTCTCCAGCTTCTAAAGTAGTTCTTTGTTAAGTTTTCTATGACAAAAGAAGCTCAACAAATTCATTGCTTGTTGCAAATTCTAATAGAAGATACGTAATTACAGTCTGACTGAGTTGCTTCAGCCTTGAGGAACAAAAAGTTGAGAGGAATAGAATCATAGAATAGAATATGAGCAGAGGGTAAAACTCTTATTCCCAGACTTTCCATGTTGGGTTATTCTGCCTGCTTTGCTTTCTCCTTTTACCTTATTCTTTAAAATATAACGCATTCGACTAAAATTCTGAAGGAGGGTATGTATATCTGTATAAACAACACATAGAGGCTTGTAATGAAGTCTGACATGACTTTGAGCAACCTGGTCTCATGGGAGGTGTCCCTGCCCGTGGCAGGGAGGTTGGAACTACATGAGCTTCCAATCCAAACCATTCTGTGATTCTACCTGCTTTTAGAAGTACTAACCTCTACTTATTTATTGTAATATTGGTATCTTCTTACTTGTTTTTCAGTTGCATACTCAAAATCCTGACTGCTTCCTCTACAAAATGAAATCATAGAATCATTTAGATTGGAAAAGACCTTTAAGATTAAGTCCAACTGTGAACCTAACACTGCCAAGTCTACCACTAAATCATGTCTCAGTTTTAATCGTATTAGCATGGTGGTTTAAATGCAGCTGGAGAGCCATGAGCTTGTATCTACTCTTTCTGTGGTGTTCTTGGCTTATGCAACCCTAATAAAATGAAGTTCCCATTGCTCAGTCTTCTTGTTTCTGATGGATGAGCTGGACACTTTACGTATGTATTTTAAGTTTAAATATAGAGGGGCAGTGGCCAGGAGGAAAAGAAAATAGAATTGAAAGCATTTTATTTGCCAGTCAGTTTTGTGAGTGCTCCTTAGAACTCAAAGGTTAAATATTTCCTTGATGTGACAGTGTTTAGAAGTTTTTTGCACTAGTGTGAACAGTTTTAGTGCCAGTAAACATTTGCAACCTAGTCTGTATCCACAGATCAGAAATACATTTTCAGTTCCCCCATATTCTTAATTGCTTTCTTTTACTTTCCATCTGGCTTTGTATTTCTGGCTGTTCTCTCTGGTCTAACGCAAATACTCACACAGATTGTTCTGCCTTCATTTTAAGGATCATGTTTATGATCATCTGCTTCCCTCGGATGAAGTCTGCTTTCCTGGCTTGTGTCTCTCTCCTCTCCTCATTACCCCTTTGCTGCTCGAAGTTTAGCTATGTGGATAGTGTTTATTCCCATATTAATGTTATTTATGTTACGGCTTTTCTATACAGGAGATTTCATGAGCTTATGTTGGAAGTGTTACAGTTGCAGGAGAGCAGAATTTAATTGTGTCCACATTCTATAGTGAGGATAGGTTAATCAGTGGATTGATCAAAACGTCAGTCTCCTTACATGGTTGTAGCTGGTTCTTGTCCTATTTTGAGATGTGTGATCACATTCCCTGGCTCTTCATTTTAGTGTGAAAGGAGCCTGAAAAGTCAGGGTAGTTTTGTCCTTGTTAGTATATATGGGAACAAGAGCTTTATTTTTTCTTTTTTTACTCTTCCTTTGTTTAACTAAACCCAGCCGAATTCTTGCTAGAACAATGTTAGCACTGTATCCTTGATCCACATCTACACAACCTCAGCTGCTGTTGCAGAAGCCTCACCTTGTTTCTCGACACAGCTGGTAAAACTCCTGGATATAGTGAGGTCTGTATACAGAAGAAGTTTGAAGTAGCTTCTGTGAAGAGGGGGAGTTTTCACATCAGAATTGGCTCTGTGAAGTAGAACAACTTGTGCTATTTGTCTAGGAAGCATGCTGTTAAATTATGGAGCATTATGCTTCCCTTGATGAGTGTTTAGTCTTCTGTAGGCACTCAGGGAGCCCTTCACAGGGTCCTTTTTAAGGTATGTTTTGAAGATGTCTTGCATCTCTCTTTTGTGTGCGTGTACTTTACTTTAAAATGTTTGATTCTGATTTCATTTTTCCCTCCTGGTGCTGTCTTTATCTGGAGCTTTGAGTATGTGACTCATTGTCAAACCCTTGTGCTATGCCTTGAAGAGACAGGATGGAGCGTGGTACTGGCATTTGTGTCAGTCTTGGGTTAAATAGCCAGAGGCCTCTGCTCAGAAAATCTTTTCTAGTGAGAGGTTTCAATTTCTTCATTGTGTGAGGGTGTTTTCACAGAATTGTTCTTTAGATGTTCAAACCTGCAGATGCATTTTTCCTGAGTGCTAAGTAATTCACAGTCCCCAGAACTCTTCGATATGGTTCTTGTATCCTGAAGTACCCAACTTCTCTACTTCGGAGTTGTATCAGTTTGAAACCCAAGTTAGCATTTAATTGTGCTTCTGCAAAGTTATCCTGTCTTAAACTAAGAGTGCTTGTACTCTCTTGCTCCCTTATTTAATGTAGTAAGGAATTTTAGGATGAAATTCTGTTTATAAAAATGATTGAATTCACACAAACAACTGTAATAATTTTTCCTTATCAGTACCTATCTCGCTTGTACTGTGCAATTTCAGTTTGTGAATTAAACCTCAGAATGATATATCAGAAATAAAGCTCCACAGCAAACAATTTAGAGATCAGTTTTCACAGAATCTGAACCCTGAGCAACTGGATGTTGTAATCTCCCCTGCATCTGTGATAGTAATTCTTTTTATCTGGACAACAGGGAGGGGGGGAAAAGTAACTTTTACATAATATTCTGTGCTGCAGAAGCAATATATTGAGACTTGCACTGTTTTTCCCTGGACAATGGAAACTCTTGACATGTATGGTTTTCAAGATACAATGAATGACACTTGCACTTGATAATTTTTCTTTGTTTGAGAGACACTGTGTGCCTCTGAAGTAAACCTTTGAAACCAGGGAAGAAGAAACAGCAGTCTTTATAAGTAAGTTTCCATGAGAGAGAGATACATAGCTGCAACATTACTTTATTTATCAAAAATAATTGGGAACTTCATACTCAAATGAACAAACATGCTGGTGCAGCTTCTGTCCAGTGTACTGTTTAGACCTTAGATTTCACTGCATGGGCAAAAAAGCAAAATTGCCTTTGAATGATAGGGTTACTTGCACCATTTATATACACGAACATGTGTATTACTATAATATACAGTAATGCTTCATAATGTGACATGTATCAAATGGAGTTAATACAGTTCCTTTTGCAGCTGCTTTGGACAAGAAATTATGGATATATGAATGCATGCCAGACAAGTTAATTGCATCAACACTTAATAAAAGATACTTTATGTCCCTGTATTAATTTGGCAACAAACTTTTTTTACATCCATCTATCAAAACCTCTCTTGAAGGAGAAGACACGAAGTGTTTTCCTGTCTTAAACCATGCAGTACTGCAATATTTAAGCTGTTACTGTGCTTCATCTGTCACTGAAACAAAGTCAGAGACCACGTCTGCTGTGTTTCATAGTCTGTCTGCAGTAGTCAGGAGCTGGCTACATCTGGGCAGGAGGCTGGGGGTCCTGAGAGATGGGGAGTCTTGAGGGCTCATTCATTCTCTCTTGCATCTTATGGATGCAGGAGAGGATCTGGATTTCATATCTGAGATGCAAATTACCTTCCTGTTTATTATGCTGACAGTGTTCTACTTGTGATGATCCAAGGGCAGGGATGAAATGCAGGTGAGTATCTAGGTGTGGTGTCTGTTGTTGGGTTAGCTAGCACAGCTAGGGAAGAAAATAAGTGAGATTTGTACAACCAAAACTGAATTAGAAGTGGCAGGATCCAAAGTTAAATACACATTTATAATAATTGCTTTGACCTTAATTAGGTGTAGGTATCAATTAGATGATCCTGAAGAAATGATATCTGGGGGTGTGGGTGTTATGCAGTAGTAGTGGAGAAGGTGGGAAGGGAAGAGGATATATTCACTAGCTGTGAAAGATGGAGAAGGGAATTGTAATGCACTGTAAAATGTGGCTCAAAGACCAAAAACTGTAGAATCCAGTTTAATTCCTAGACCTAGTTTTCACAGAATCACAGAATGGCTTGGGTTAGAAGGGAACTTAAAGCTCATCTAGTTCCAACCCCCCTTAACCTGCTGGTCACATTTTGTTTTGACCATGTTTTGTCAGTCTGAAAGGCCCAAAAGTTCTGTGACAGACATTTCGCTGCTGTGATTAGGTAGTATCATCCTGCTGACTCCTACAACAGCTGTTCTAGCAGCAGAGCCTCAAAGTCCTTAGCTGTACAGCTGATTCCTGTCAACTGCTTGATTAGGGCACCAAATGCTGTGTGGAGGCTATGCAGGTAGAACTAAATTGCTGTATACCAGCCCGAAACCTCAAACTCTGTGGGAAGAAACATGTAATTACAGTTGAGGAAGGGATGAATTGCTGTCTTGCTTTTGTGGGTGTCAAAAATTTAAACCCTTTCGCAGACCAGTGCTTACAGCATCTAGTTCTTTTACTTACCTGTAAAGAGTGTTAGGTATGCTATTCTGCCGTAATAAATGGTGGAAAAATGTTTGTGTGCACCATAATAGAAGACATTAATGCCAAATAGCTAAAGAACAAATTCTATTGCTTAATCTCTCTAAAAAATACTCCAGAGCTTTGCTGATTTGTAGATGTCTGAAGAACTAAACAGCATATTGCAACAAAAAGGTTTTTCTAGTCATAATTGGTCTTCTCTGGAGCAAGCATGAAAGGTTTTGAAAATGTTCAAAGCCTGCGTGAGCTCATTTGGATTGTTTTATGTTAAAATATTAAAAGTAATAGTGCAAACTTTCACTAATGTCTCTCTTTTTTTTCTGCTTGATTTTTTTTTTTTTTTTTTTTTTTTAAAGTGCCTACTTACAGAATGCAGCGTGTGACTCCCCTGGGGATTCTGTCACTTGTTCTGAACATCATGTGTGGAGCTTTGAATCTCATTCGAGGAGTTCACCTAGCAGAGAATTCATCTCAGGTAACCCTGCTGGAGTTGAAACCTGCACATGAGTCAGAGGGAGTGAGTTATTCGGGTAGCCAGATTAAGGGTGGTTCTTCTGCTGCTTGGTAGAGCATACATCTTCTCACAAGAAGTGTGTTGTTTGTCCAGGGAATACACAACTGATTGCTCACCTGCTAGACCTTGTGTTTATTGCAACACATGGCATTTCATTCTTTTCTAGGGAGATTAAAGTTTGGAGGAATATTTAAGTCTTGCCAGGCTGGCTGCATTTTTTTTTTTATTCTTGTATTTTGTTCTAGATGCTTTTGTGTAATTTTTTTTAAGCATATGTGAAAATGTAAACAACTTTTAAAAAGTAGAAAAAAAGAGTGTCCTGATTGTATGGTGGCACAGTTTTATTTAGCAGGAATTATAATTTGAGCCTCAGTTCTTGGTATCGAATTCGATGATATTGATCTTGCTGTTTAACACTGTTACAGTCAATCAACATAAACCAGAATGAGAGGTACTTGATGAAATACAGCATTTTAAAATATCAAGCAGTACTTGCTAAAAGCTATACCTGACATAGTTGTTTGTCACTTCTTTTAATCTAAACAGGAGGACCATGAAGGAATTGGAAATGTGATAGCTTTTTTTCTACCTTTTCTAGCCTGTGTGTTTCAGGTATGTTAACTGTAAATAAAATGCTTTTGTATTATTTTAATATTATGATATACAAGACAAAATAGTTTTCAGATAGGCAGAGGAACAGTTTGGGATTTAGTATCCTACCTAGGTGATTCCACTGAGGTGTTCCAGTGAAGTGGCACAAGTACAATTAAAGGCACAATTTGACCCTTGGCTAACTGTAGTTGCAAGCCTTTTCAGTGCTTTCATGTTTTGACATGCCAAATGGTCTGACTGTAATAAATAAGCTCTTTACCGTGACGATGGTGAGGACCTGGCACGGGTTGCCCAGAGAAGCTGTGGCTGCCCCATCCCTGGCAGTATTCAAGGCCGGGTTGCACGGGGCTTGGAGCAACCTGGTCTAGTGGAAGGTGTCCCTGCCCATGGTAGTGGGGTTGGAACCGGATGACCTTTAAGGTCCCTTCCAACCCAAACCGTTCTGTGATTGTATGATTATTTTCTCTGACCTCCTTATGCAAAAAAAAAAATTTGAATGAGGAAATCTTACCTGCTTCAGATGGGCTCTTCTTGAGATTCCTTAAAATGCCTAAAATGTGGTCTGCAACCTTTACCTTGAGAGCAATATGTTCTTTGGAAAATCATCAATTTTTAGCCTGCCACTTCAGGAAGCTGCTGCATTTGGGTTATTGTTTCACAGACGGAGTAACGTAATGCCTACAGTGTATTCATTGCTTAGTACTATTGCATTTGGTTAATGGTTAGGGGAGCGCTGTCTGAAGATTTACTTATCTGTGGTATTTAAAACTTGCACAGTGGCTATTTATTGAATCATAATAGATACATTTTATTGTCTTTCAGCCTTCTTACACCTCTGCTTATGGCAGAGCTTTAAGATGGAGATAATAATTTGGATCTGAATACTTGATGCAAGTCATTCTTCACAAAGAAAGGCTCTGACCTGCTTTTTTTTTTTTTTTCCAGTTAGTATCTGAAGCTAGAGAAGCTAAATAGAATTCTCTCTTATCCTTTTGATCTATAGCAGTCATCTTTGCCAAATGCTTGTGCATAAATTCAGCTTAAATGTGATAGTGCTTTCTGCATGCTGATCTCTACTTGTGTCATCAGCACAGCTGGAAACTGTGACCTTAAGTGAGAAAGCATGATTTATTACTGCCCGAGTTAAAAAAGTAACTCTTCTGCCAGCACTGAGTTTCCAGTTTTCTCCTGTAAGGGTTGTTGCTCTTCACACATGTGTAGCAAATGGGTTCCACCTGATCTTGAATTTAAAAAGAGAAAGAACTCAAAGCCCTAGCTGAACCTGTTAACAGAAACTGAGTCAAGTCTAGAGAATGAAGCCCTCATCCCAAAAACCAGTATGACAGAAGCAGATTTGGGTTTGCTGTTTCTGGCTTCTAAGCCTTTGTCTTTTAAAAAATTGCAGGTTGTTTTTAAAAGCTGGTTCAGCTTTCAGACTCAGTCCCGGCTGAGACAGGCAGGAGGGACACCAGTTGTGCTGACAGACCTTTTTTGTTATCTGTGTTTAGGTGGTAGGTCTGGGTTGAGGCTGCCACTCTACTTGTTCTTGGAGGACCTTTCAGCACAGGAGTTGAAGGGAAGTTTTGGGCTTCTTAGTGATCACTGTGCTGGCAGGCACATCCAAGAGGTGTGGACGTGCCAGCAATTCCCAGCTATGTATTCCATCTATATGTACATAGTTTCATAGAATCATAGAATACCAGGTTGGAAGGGACCACAGAGATTGTCTGGTCCAACCTTTCTAGGCAAAGCAGACCTAGACTAGATGGCCGAGCACTCTGTCCAGCTAAATCTTAAGTATCTGATGCTGGGGAGTCCATCATGTCCCTGGGGAGATTATTGCAGTAGCTGATGGTTCTGACCATCAAGAATTTTCCTTGCATCCAATCAGAATGTCCCCAGGAGTAACTTGTGCCCATTACCCCTTGTCTTTTCCATGTGAAAGTGT
The DNA here is from genome assembly GCF_000696875.1 of Nestor notabilis. Classification (NCBI taxonomy): domain Eukaryota; kingdom Metazoa; phylum Chordata; class Aves; order Psittaciformes; family Psittacidae; genus Nestor; species Nestor notabilis. The sequence continues at coordinate 17,643 of NW_009936744.1, forward strand.
TTAATGCTAATAGTGTCTCTCTGGTGCTTTTGCAGTGTTACTTATACCTCTTCTACAGCTCGGCAAGGAAGGTGAAGACATTTGTACTCCTTTTCTCTGTTTGTTTATGCAACATTTACTTGTATGGATTACGGAACCTCTGGCAAATAGCCTTTCACATAGGAGTGGCATCTCTTTCTTCTTATCAGATATTGACAAGACAACTTATGGAGAAACAGCCTGACTGTGGAGTATGAAAAAGCTTCGGGTTTGCTACTCTATTTTTACAACTTTTTCTTCCTTTTTTTTTTTTTTTTTTTTTTTTTTTTTTTAATAAACTGGCCAAAAATTGCTTGGGGTATTTTTAAAGATTTGTGATGATGGTTATTGCAAGGAGGATATTTCAAAGCAACTTGAACTAAAGTAGGATACTGTAATCGTGTCAAACATACAGTGTGGAATCTACCTGTATTTAACATGGCATGTGGTAGTTGTGCATGGTAGGTCTTGTCAGGTGCCATCAACAGATGGAGGTTCTCCTTGCCATAGACAGGCTTTTACTCCTTGACTAATACCATCTAGACAGCATTTTGCCATTTGTCTTACTGGCTTCGTAACAGTTTGGCAGGTCAATGTCTTGCCCTGCCAATGCTTCTGAAAATATTAAACTTGTATAATGAAATGAAGTGGTGGGTAACATTTTTGTCTGTAGAATTTGTTAAGCATTAAGATACTTGGTAAATATAAGTAAAGGAGTAGTTTGCCCTAATTAGATGAGTTCAATAGCAGTGGGAAAAATTGTTAGGATGAGCTTCAGGGTAATTTTTCTAGGTTTTGAAGGAAAGGAAGACGCTGTGGGTCTTTTAAAAACCATAAAGGCTATAAATATCTCCTGGCTAAACAGTGCATCTTAGTTAAGTATGTGCTCATTGGTTAATTGCAAATATGCTTGGGGCAGCATAAAATAAACCGAAGTGAATATAAATGATCTTTCAGCTCAAGCGGCCTTTATTTCCTTGGTTAAGGTCACTCTTAGCATAAGGGTAATTCCATGTTTGCTTGGTCTGTACAGATAATAAATCTCCCAAGCACACTTACGACAGGCTACTGACTCCTTCACCTTTTTAATTAAAAAAAAAATAAAAATAAAAAGTGTAGCTGGTGGGTAGAAAGCCATTACCAATAATGGAAAGCAAGAGCAGGTTCTCTTTGTTAAATGAAACACCTTTAGTTAATGGTGTTGAGTTCTTACACTATGATGAATTTATGAGTTTGCACTTTTGAATGCAAGAGCTGAATAACATCTGCTGCACTGGGTATTCTTGTATGTGATGTATTGAGGTGCATAGCAGCAGTTTAGAACATACATGAATAATATAAGTTCTCTGTTTAAAAAAATGCATACCATTTTGATACAGCTGTCTTTGAAGGGTTGTAAACATTCAAACTGAGAAGATGTAGAGAACTCTTTGGTGTGTTATTGTGGCAGTATCTTCCTAGATTTCCTTTTATGTTAGGAAACTGTTTTCTGGTCGCCCCATTTCTTCCACCAGAGATGTCACCAAAGATTTATTTTCCTCTCGCATAGTCTCTACCTCTAGTGGTTGCAAAGTGATTAACACGATGCAGAGTTGTCTTCCTGAGTTTGCAGAAGCGCTTAACAAAAGTACTTTCTTGCATCTCAGTGAATTTTCCTGAAATCTCAGGATTTCAGGAATGATGCAAAGACGAGTATCAGTGTGCTGCTGCACCAGAAACCTGTGGTGCACGAGTTTGGATTACAAGTTGAAAAAAAAACCAAACCAAACCAAACAACTCTGGAAAAAGGACAGCCCCAAAAAGATGCTACTAGTAATTTAGCACTTTGTTAAAGATACTGGATCTGATGACTGATTGTGTTTTCCAGGAGCATAAGCTGGGTATCAGCCCATTGGGTTACCATGAGGAATCATCCTGTGGGAAAGGATGAAGCATTTTATACTGCAGATAGACAAAACTTTATGAAAAGACCTTAGTGATATGACCCAACTCCCTACTCCTACCTTTTTAGCCTCAATCTGGCTAAAATGTCCAGAAGAACATTACTGTTCCTCTGAAGGCTTGGATAGAGCTCGCCTGCTATAGCTTAAGGTAAGCAGAGCATTTTTAACTGTTAGGCCAATGAACTATTATCTGCTTTCTATTCCTCATACTTGTATTGAGCTGATTGGAAAAGAATGTAGTGTTCCAGTACTTCCCCAGCATCTGTTTGATTTATCATAAACCAAATACATCCTTATGCCAGGTGATGTTAGCAACAGCTCTGCAATAAGAGTGGTAGAACAAAGTGTTTAGATTGCTTGTGTATTTAACGTAGAGCAGATAAATTCAGGTTTTGTTTACTGTTTTCTTTTTCCTGAAAATTATTTCGATAAGATCAGACAAAAGCAGTTGGTTCAGTTCTGCCTTTGTGTACTTGTTTTTCGCTTTGTGGATTAGATGGATGATGTAACTAGATTTTTATTGTTTATTTTTCTACTAAATGAACTAAGCTCTGGTTTGCTGTTAGTCTTAATCCCTTTGCAACCTCCACTTTGTTTGTTTGCTTGTTTTCCTGTATTATGTCTAAACCGTATTAAGGAATCTACGTGGATTAATATGTGTGTGTTCGTGCACTTTGTGGGTTTGGGTTGCGATTCCAGGATGAGGCAGAACATGCACAGTTTGACCTATTTTTATTTTTTTATTTTAATATTAGTATTTAGAGTGGCTCCTACATGTCTGTGGTATTTATATAGTTAAACATTTTCTTCTGGTGAAACAGCACGAGGAGCAGAAGAGTTTACATTGATCTCAGTGCTTTAAGATTTAATAAAAAAAGAATGACTTGCAGTTTGAGTACATTAAATCTGACTCAATTTGGGATTATGCCTGTATTGAATCAAATCCCCAAACAGGAATCCATCCCTTTTTGTTCAACTTTAAACTGTTTAATGTTGTTTTAATTGCATCTTCTTAATTCTGTCAGTTTTCAAGATAAGTCTTTTGGAAACTTTTCCTCACCCAGCAGCTCAGCACAAGAACATTGGCAAAGAATAAACTTTCTTAATTTAAAGATTTGCAGTGCTTAGTCACTTTATGAAGCTGATAATTTTCTGTGGGATTTTTTTTTTTTCTTTCTTTTTTCTTTCTCCCAAAGACCTGTTAAGTTTGTAGAAGGTGGGCTGGTACCTTTTTAGACATTTTTGCACTGTATTAATAGCTGAACCTGTGTAAATGTGTATAAAATCATTTTGCATGTATATGTATATATGTACATATACCTAATAAATGGCTTTTTTGTAATGGTTGTCTTCACTTACAGTTTTGAAATAAGTGATTATATTAGAAACAATGTTGAATGGCTGTTTCATTTTTGTGTGCATCTTTAGTGTTTCATGTGGCAGTGTTCAAAATATTTTAAAAATAAGCTCAGTTCTTCTCTTTAACAAAGAGCTTCAAAATCAGAGTGATTTTAAATGCTTTCAAAGTGCATCCTGTATGTGGTCTCTTACAGAAGGAGGTATCTGTTGGAACTCAGGGTGTCTTTCTTTGAGGCAGTGCACTGATACCTGTTAGTTAGGATTTTTATTCAGCCATCTGCAGACTGAAAAGTGACTGATCCATCAGATGAACTATATAAACATATTTATGTCTATAGAAATTGCTTATCCAGGCAACAGATTGGAGTGTGCTGTGATAGAATCTCTTTGTAGCTTTAACAGTCTTGCTTTTAACTTTCAGACACCATGTTACAGAGGCTTTTCCTGAAAAACTTGCATTTTGAAGTGTGTGAAGTAAGCTGTAACACAGTTCTGTAGATCCTTTTCCAGCTGCCTGGCAATGAGTAGTGGGGATTTTGCAGATTGATGTTAGATTTTTAGCTTAGTCTCTTAATGGAACTAGGCCTATTAGTTAGTGCAACCAGTCAGTTCCTACTAAGAGTTTGTGGACTCTTTTTTGGCCAATTTCATCCTCCTTTGACAATTGCTCTGAAGACGGCAATTCATCAGGATTTATAGAAATGAATGGACTGATGTGGCAGAACATTCCGCTTTCCCACCATCTGAGTTTAATAGGTTCAGGTGTCAGGAGATGCACTTGGGAGAGCAATGCTTTGAACAGCAGCACTCATAGAGGACCCTGCCTAATCAGGGACCAAAGAGTTGGCTAAAAATCAAAAAGCCAGAAGAAACCAGGCTTGTGGAACTACTGCTCCCTGGTCCTCCGCAAGAATGATCAGCAGTAAAAGCAAAACATGGTGCGTAAAGGGCTGTGTTCCTCCACTGATTTCCAATGTGTAAAAAGTGAAATCTTTTCTAATCTGAGGCTTATTCTTTATCAAGGAAGGCAGTTGTGGGTAAAATGGATCTGGGAGAACTGCCAATCCTTTAGTTTGCTTTAAAGATCTATCCCACTCTTTGCCTTGACTTGGCCTTTTAGCCTTGGAGCTTGCTGGGCTGCAGGCTTGCGGCACGGAAATGTCAGTAATAGATTTGAGATACAGTGCTGCAGCACTCACTGCTGCACTCAGAGGAGACAGAGGAGCCTCTGTGTGCCCCTGTAATGAGGCAAGAGGCAGAGCAATGGGTTGTGCAGACAGTAGGTGGTAATAAGCAAAAGCTGATGGCAGGGGAGGAAGGAGAGTGTCTTATTCTTCCAAACTGCTCTGCCCTTTGAAATCTAGATGTTATTTTTGTTCTGTAAATAAATGATTGCTCAAAGCGTGTTTCTTCACAAGATGCTGATAGAGGAGAACAGCAGCCTTTCCCTTTTTTTTTTTTTTTTTCCCTAAGGTGAGGAGAGAAAGCAATTATAACTCCCTTTCCCTTTTGAAGATGCTGATAAAAGGAGGTGGGAGGATCAGAGGGTCCCTGTGCCAAAAGAGGAACAACTCCTAAGGTGATAGAAATACATCTTTTTATTTTGAACAAAGTAACTTCTGCAGTGTGCTGACTTTCAAATGTGACCTAATTGCATGTGAAAACTGTTTGTGGGGGAGGAAGGAAACAGTCACCTCAAGAAAAAGAGCAACTCCATCTTCAAACGTGTTACCTCCTCATGATTCTCAGTTCTTGTGTCCAAAGCCACTCTTGGGGCAAGCTCAAAAACAGGCAGGCAGGAGGAGGGGACAGTTGAACAGTCTCGTCCCAGTGGTGTTTGCTTTTAAGAGCTGATCTTAGCCTCATGTCTTAACCCTAGTAGTGAGGTGCCTCTGCTGAGGATGCAGGCTGAAGGGGTCAGAGGCTTTACTTCCACTCCTGCTGGCTTTTACAGGTGCCTCCTGGTTGTCCCCAAATAAAATTCTACTAAAGGTATTGCCTTTTGGAGAACATTCTGGAAAGAAGCAATATCATGTCAGTAGAAAGTGAAGGTGTGTTTGAGCTCCCTGGGGGAGTGGGAATTAATCCTCTTGTCCTCACTCTTTCTTTTCCAAAAGCCTTAATAAAGTGATATTTTCAAATTTGACTGATTGCTGTGTGCTGGTTTCCCTCTGAAGTGTTAGTCTGGCAAAAATGAGGACCTTGGAGTGGGAGTGAACAGTTTCTGCTACATTTTCCTGTGCTACAGAGTATCATAACGTGTCTGTATTTGCCAGGCCCTTCAGGAAGGGCTGTTCACAGAGAAACTGTTAACCTCTGGGGATGTGCAGGCAGATAAAAGGTAATATCCCTTCCCACCAGATACAGTAGTAGCTCTTTTTTGCCAAATTATGGTGGTGAATAACAGCATGAGACTGAGCTCATGCATGTCTTAAATTGGCTTAAGCTAATTTCTAATTGGGAAGAGGCAGCTGAAAGGGAAGGTGTCTCCTCACCCCTGAGGCTGCAGGTCTTTCCCTTGAGTCATTTCTTTTCTAGCCCTAGAAAGGCTGATCCAGACTGCTTGGAAGAACCATCTGAAAAGTAATTAAATGGTAATGCAAAACAAAGAGTCCTTAAAGGTCTTTTTGCTTTCTGTTCCTACTTAAAGTACGCAATAAGCAAAACACCAAAGCTTATAAAGTTCCCTATGTTTGATATGAGAATGGTAAGAAAGGCTTGAAATAATGGCCATTAAAATGTAAAGTGCCAGTCAGGTTAGTGTGACATACGGCTGTGGAGGGTGGAGATTTATCCTTTCATTATGCAAGGAAAGACATTAACATACAAAATCCCCTATTTCATGGGCTCTTGCAGGGAAGCACTAAAGTGCAATTATGTGGAAAGTTCAGCTCTGAAATACATTAGTGTCCATTAATATGCACCATGCAAGGCTAACGAGGCCTTCTCCTGGGAGGTGCCACCTCCTCCTGCCTGCTGTGGCCTTGAGTAAGAGGTGAGGGCACAGACCTTCTGGCATCATTGGCTCTACACTGTATTTGCCTGCTGGATGAGGCCAAAAATACCCCAAGTCTAGCTGTAGTGAGGATGTCAGGTGTGCTGAATAAGCCCGTTCATGTTGCATCAGACATTTGATAGCAGAACACCCTCCCTTTATCATAGAATCACAAAATGGTTTGGATTGGAATTGTCATTAAAAGCTCATCCCCCTGCCTGTGGCAGAGACCCCTTCCACTAGACCAGGTTGCTCCAAGCCCCGTCCAGCCTGGCCTTGAACACTGCCAGGGATGGGGCAGTCACAGCTTCTCTGGGCAACCTGTGCCAGGGCCTCGCCATCGTCACGGGGAAGAGCTTCTTCCCCATATCTCATCTAGATCTCTGTCAGTTTAAAGCCATTCCCCCTTGTCCTGTACCTACCTGCCCTTGTCATAAGCCCCTCTCCAGCTTTCTTGTCAGCCCCTTTATGCACTGGGAGCTGCTCTAAGGTGTCCCTGGAGCCTTCTCTTCTCCAGGCTGAACAAGCCCAGCTCTCTCAGCCTGTCTCCACAGCAGAGGTGCTCCAGCCTCCAAAGCATCTTTTGTGGCCTCTTCTGGACTCGGTCCAACAGCTCCACATCCTTCTTATGTCAGGGCCCCAGAGCTGGATGCAGGACTGCAGTGGGGGGGTCTTACCAGAGCAGAGCAGAGGGGGAGAATCCCCTCCCTTGCCCTGCTGGTCACACTGCTGGTGATGCAGCCCAGGACACGGTTGGTTTCTGGGATCAAGCGCACACTGCTGGGTCATGGTGAGCTTCTCATCACCCAACACCCCCAAGTCCTTCTCCTCAGGGCTGATCTCAATCCAGTCTCCCGCAGCCAGTATTTGTGGTTTTAGTGGGATAGTGTGTGTTCTGACCAAAGAGGAATAAATACGAAACTCAGAAGATGTGACAGTACAACTATAGATGTTGACCATGGTTCTGGGTGTCAGGGATTGCAGTGGCTCTGCCTCACCCTGTGTTTTACTGCCTTCATGTATTAGGTGTGACCTAAATGTATGCAGAGCATCAGGCTTCCCTGCAGGACAAGCATAGCCGGGAACTGGGGCATCCTGCCAGAAGATGGGTCTCCTCCCAAGATAGTGCCTTTCACTTGCACACAGGTGTCATTTAAGACTCTTGAGAAACTTTCACATGATGCAGAGCAGGAACCTTTGATACCTGAGGCATCTCAAGAGCCGGCAGCATAGTCAAGCTGGGTTGCTGGTTTGGATTCATAAGCCAGAATTCCCACAATGTGTCACATGCTGATACTGAAGCTTCTACCTTGTGTCTAGTCCGTAGGTACCTAAGCCGTAGTGTCACTTTTCTCCTCTTTCTTTGAACCTTCTCACTAAGGCTGGCTTGCTCTGTGGATGCTGGGGTTGGAGGGAGCGGGTGAGAACCAGCAGCACTTTGTGTTCTCATGGTTAATACACTAAACTGAGCAGGGAGAAGCCTTGCTGCCTTCGTTCCCAGGTCTCATGTGCCTTTGGCTGTTCCCTATGCACACACAGGATTTCCTAATTCCCTCCCTGCTTCCTTCCCCCCTGGATGAGCAGGTACATAATAAAATACATTTGGATTGAAAATAAAAAATTTAAAACAGTCTTCAATGTTTAAGCTTTAAAACAATGCTTCAAAAGCTCACTTCTTGAGCTTTCTGCTTCTCTATCTGGCAAGCACTGGGAGGCACCAGTGTACAAGCTAATGCTGCAATGGGAGGGAAGCCAAGCAGCTGACTCAGGGAACCTGCCTGTTTTTTTTACCTGATTGTATGAATGCGATGGTTCTCCCAGTAGTTTTTGCTGTGGGATTCATGAAAGAGATAAAACACCTTGGAGACAGTAGCAGGATCACTTTAGGGCCGCAAATCCACTTACCTAGCTAGGCTGGAACAAATCTGTCAAAGGCAAAGTCACTGCAGCTTCTTTTTTTTTTGTCTCTCTAGTCTTTAAGGAACAAATCATCATTCTTTGTGCTAAATATTGGCACTCCTGGTTCGAGTGCTGGGGCTTTGTTCTCTGCCTGAGGGATTCAGGAACAGACTGGAGGTTTTCTGAGAGACAAAACCAGCAGCTTAATTAGTGAGAAGTCTGGAGGAATATATGCATACATTTCTGGTACTTAATCCATCCGCAGTAAACTGCTTGGAAAGCTAAGTCAGAGAAGGATTTGAGTCAAATTTGTTCCCGAAACTCTGCTAATAAATGGGCAAAGGATGATGCCTCCCTTTACTGTGAAGAGGAATAAGAATGTGGGTGCCTGGATGGCAGCGGGCAGCTATGAGGGCAGAAAAGAACATGTAAGATCACTTCTAGGCAGGACATCAAACCTTGCTGTCTTTCCTGGGGTGTATCCCATAATCCAGTGCTGGGCAGAAAATCCTGAGCTGGAGCTGCCTGACATCACTAGGTTGCTTCCAGTGATCAGACTGGTCTGAGAGATGATTTGCTGGTGCTGAAAGGGACCTTGCAGGATCTCATTAGTCCTTCCTCCTTCCCAGCAACATATGCCCTGTGATTAACTTGGTTTTGTGATGACCACATCGTCCTCCTGCCTTTTTTGCTGGCTGCCATGCCAATTTTTGTATTCCCTCCTCCGTGGTGGCAGGGGAAATTAGATGGGTGTGCAGAAAAAAACGTGGGCCCACCTCACACTGGAGAGGGCAGCATGGAGACATAAAGGATAAATGGAGGAAAAGGACACAGGGAAGAGCAGGAACTGGGACACTTGGGACTGCTGGACTGCACCCTGGTTATGTCTGCTCCAATCTTACCCTAATCTCCAAGATGCCTGAGCTCTCTAGGGCACATGGAGGGAGAGGTGACACTGGGTGCTTCTTCTGGAGAAACCTGTGCATTAGCAAGAGGTGACAAAGCTCAGTGCTGAGGCTGGTATAGGTAAGCAGGATGGATTTTGCCTGGCTTAATCCCACAGTAAATTTGCTGTTTTTTAGGGGTGAAGGGGAGCTGCTTGGCTGGGGAGGACAGTTGTGTTGTTGCCTACTCCTGGTAACACTCACTGTGTGGTCAGGGATAAAATTCTTTCCCAGCCAAAAATACTAGGCTTTTCCAGCAATTTCTTCCTCCGTAGCTGTTGGTTTGTTTGTTTCTTCTTCCTCTCTTGTCATTGCATGGAGAGTGACAGGCTGTCATGCTCCACTTTTACTGGCAAAGAAAGGGGAAGTTTTCTTAGCTACTTCATCACAGTTGGGTGTCCAATTAGCATATTTAAAAAATCCCCACCAACAGCCAGTGTTACAGCAGTGGGAGCAAATTAATCTTGTGTTGAAATGGTGCTGACTTGCAGCACATCAGATTTATGACTTAAGATACGATCTCAGGGGATTGCTTTTGCTTTAATGAGCTTGCTTTCCGTTTAGGAAGGTGACTTTAGAGCCTGCTGGTAATGAAGCAGCATAATTACACATAGATTGTTATTTAAAGTTGTCTCAAATGTTAAAAATATGATTTCAGGTTACTCCTTAAACGCTGCTGCTTCTCATCTTGAGCTGAGTCTTGCCCACCTGCCACCATGCTGGCTGGTGCTTGACAACCAACCACATAGATCTTTGTGTCTTTTCATTATCTAACAGTTGAGCGAGTCAGATCACTACAGAAATGAGGTTTTGATTTGATCACCTGTGGTCATTTGAAACCTTAGTGAATTGCTTCTGATTGCTGACACATTACTGAGCTGATCTGATGATAGGGATCGATGCTCAATACAGAGGGGATTTACTTAAACACAGGAATATACATGTCGTATTGAATTTAGACAACCCTTAGTTGTTTCTTACTCTTCTCTCTAATATATATTTTAGAATGTGTCAGAACAAAGCACAATATTTTTGCTGGATGATTTATTAAAAAAATAAAAAAAGAAGAGTAGATTTCATAGTGTGAACTGAACTCATTCAGTTGTTTCAGTCACAAACAGAAAACATCCAAACTTGATTTGTTTTTGTTAAACTTGAAATGCTGCAGTTTTCATTCCAACTGATACTTCACTGTCAGCTATAATATCAATAAAAGTCAAAACGAAAACATCCTGAAAATGAAATATTTTGTTCAAAGGAAGACACTTTTTATGCAGGAAGGCCTAGAAACAGCAACAGTAAGCTGTGATCAGAGAGTTTTATCATAAAGATTTTAAAGATGGGTATAACTGGTTTTGGTCCCTGTGTGACAGTCTCAAGTAGTTAAAATTCAGTGTTTGGTCTTGATTGGACCCTCTTGCCTTTTAAGACTGACTTAAAAATTGATATACTTAATAAATTAATGGCTGGTCAGCTGTATAGTACCCACATCCATTCATGTACTGAGCAACTATGGGCTTCAGTTGATTAAACATGGGACCTGCTGTTGCTTTAAGCACACTTGGGTATGTGAGCAAAAAAGGAGAAGGGCTTTGAGAATATATTTGACCTGGGTTAATAAGCAGCTCTTCCTTTTGGATCATATCTAGCCATCCATCACTGCCTGAGAAGAAAATCAATCCTTTTTATAGGAATGAGCATATTCAATAATGCAAAAGGTCATGGCATTATACACAACACGGAGGTGTCTTAAATGAGTGATGGGCTATGGCTTTGCCTTTTAAAACCTGCACATTCATATTTCAATTTGTCATCATCAGCTGAGGCACCCCTTGGAAGCTCACCTGCCTCAGCATGTTGTGCTGGCTGGGAAACTCCCATGTGAGGACTCCCTTCCCATTGGAGGCCACTTTGTTCATTCACCTCGAGAATAGTCTCGGCCAGTTGGGACTGATTTTCCAGCTAGCAGAGTATTGTTTGGTGTTTGCAATGGAACAGGCATTAACCTGTGTCATTGGCAGAAGAAGATTCTCAAGGGACATCTTCTCTGAGAGTCTTGGCACCATTTTGGGCACAAAATAGATGGCCAGCGTGTTTGCAAAGATAAATACATATGTTTTTTTTTCATGAGGGCTATAAAGTCTCCAGATTTTGTGGCAATGGAAATTATGTTAGTACCGAAGTTTACTAAATGAGGGGAAGAGGGTATTTCCACTTGGATTCACATAGTAGGGTATAATCGAGCTAGCTTAGTTAGTGCTGTGGTGACATTGAACTGAAGGCTGCTATATGATCTTCTTGAATATTTGGGAACTAAGGTCAAGGTCAATTCTATAATGAGTTTCAAACCTGAGTTCCACACCAGCTGGCTGGGGAGCTGCTTTCCATAAAAGGACTGTTTATTTTAGTGGACAAGTTGAATATGCAGCAGCAATGAGCCCTCGCAATGATGAAGGCAAACAGCATTTTGGGCTGTGTTAGTGACAGTGTGGCCAGCAGATGAAAAGAAGGCATGGTTCCCTTCCAGCTGGCATTTGTGAGACTTCATCTGGAGTGCTGAGTTCAATTTTGGACATTCCAGTAAAGAAAGACGTCAATATACTGTAGTGAGTCCAGTTGAGGCAAAATGATTATGGGGCTGGAGCACATGGCGTAGAAGGAGAAACTGAGACAACTGGGTTTGTTCAGCTTGAATAAAGAGTTGCTAAGGGGAAGGTAATTGCTGTATTCAACAACCTAATGAGTGGTTATGGAGGAGACAAAGCCACACTTTTCTTGGAGATGTCCAGAAAAAGGATGAGAAGCAACAAACAAAAGTTGCCAGAACAGAAATTCCAATAATATATATAAGGAAACATTTTTCACCATGGGAGTGGTCAATTACTGTGACGGATCTGGAGAGATTGTGTCATCTCCACCCTTGAAGACAGTAAAACTGGACTGAACTTGACTGGGCATCCTGATGAATGTTGAAGCTGGCCCTACATTGCATGGCAGAGTTGGACTAGAGATATCCTGAGATTCCTTCAGACTAAATTGTTCTGTTATTTTAGTAACTCTAGTTACTTTATGGTAGCAGAAACATTAACCTACTTTATGACAGAGTCGAGCCTGAATCTGGGGGAAATAGAGCTGTGCTGTGATGGAGGCAGAGATTTATGCATAACTAATAGACAAAAGAGCTGTCTAAAATCCTTGAGAGCAACTGCTTAGATGGCTGTGAATGGCTCAGTAAAAAGGATCTCAGCTGTAAAACTGTGACATTATATGAGGACACAAACAAAAGGAAATGGACAAGCACGAAAGTCCCAAATATTTTAATTGGCCTGTGGTTACTGAATAAAACAGAATGGATTTAGAAGCAGCAGTAATTTTGGAGTGCAAGCCATTTATGCCAAGGATCAGTAAGCACTGTTTATGGGAGCATTTGAAAGCTTGGTAAAGTGTCACAGAGGTAAGGGAAATAAATGGTCAGGTCCCACGTGGCCTTTGGCTGGTAGGAGTGTTGGTCACTGATACACTAGAAGGGAATGGAGGATTTAAGTGTAGTAAAGATGAAAGGAAAGCTGAAGCTTGAGGAACACAAAAAGAGGGCCTTTAGTCAAGTTACGAGATACATATTGAGGAACTTGAGCAGCAGAACTAGTTTCAGAGCATCTTTGATAATTCAACACTTTTCTTTAGGTTGGATTTGTGGGCAGATTTCTAAGACTTGTCCTACTGAGCCCAGCTTACAACATTACTCAGTTTGAAGTTTTTTTTCCAATTTGAAGACCTGAAGTGTTTCCCTGTCCAAGTGACCAGCCTAGGTCTCAACAGAGAGTCCTATAAGCCAAGGAGATGATTGATGGGCTTTGACACAAATATGGAGCTGAAAGGATGGGTGTTCAATTCCTGCTATCTGAGGATCCCCTGTGTGACCTGCAGGTCACTAAGGGCTGTGCTCGAGCTCCATCAGACAGGCACAGAAATCAGTCGTCATGCCTAGCAGTGTGCCTGAGCTCAAGAACGTGAATTAGAGAACCTGATCTCTGGGCTTAAGTCCCCTTGAGACACAAAGATATGACACCAACATAAAGCTCTTGCAGATACAGGGTTTTCTCACTTTCTCTAAATCTTCCTTCCTCCTAAATAAAATAGCTGCAGAACTTTTTCAGTGGATTACTCTCTGTCAAAGAAAAGTTCAGTGGGAAGATGCCTAGTTTGATGAAATTTCACTCCAGAACACCAGACAGAGCATGTTGAAACTTCTAGTTCAGCAATAAACAAAAAAAAAAAAAAGAAGTTGAAGTCTTGTTACAGCATTCCTTTTTATTGCTGTTGGGAACATCTGAATCCTGGGTAGGATTTATTAAAAAAACCAAAAATCTTAGACTTTTTTGCTTCTGTTGTGGGATGTCAATCTTTTTGAAGGCACACTTAAAGAGAAAGGAGTAATGTGATCTCAAAACAGCTATTCCTTTCTCTCACCCTTAGTTTCTTCTTTACTTAAATGCAGGATTTTCAGGAGTGCCTTCGAACTCTATAAACTTAGGTTGGGTAAGTTTATAGTCGTCCAGAGAGAGGACCCACTTTATGACTGAAGCTTGCAATCTGCAAGCAACTGATTGAAGAATAGATGGGCATAATTTCAGTGCCCAAATGCTTGAGGGCAAAATCCACAGCTGTTGTGTCAGCAAATGTGATATGTACAGCACCGTGTACAGCCGGACCCTCTTCTCTAGTGGAACCCTCCAGTTGCGGCTGTGTTAAAATGATTGTTATTCCCACCAGTAACTTGTTTCCCTGTGCTGGTTTTGGCTGGGATAGAGTTAATTTTCTTCACAGTTGCTAGTATGGGGCAATGTTTTGGATTTGTGTTGGAAACAGGGTTGATAACACAGGGATGTTTTAGTTATTGCTTAGCTGTTTCTGCTTCTCACACCACCCTGCCAGTGAGTGAGCTGGGGGTGCACAAAGAACTGCAAGGGCACCCAAGTGGGACAGCTGACCCCAAGTGACTCAAGGGATAGTCCATACCATATGGTATCATGATCAGTATAATAAAGCTGGGGAAGAAAGAGGAAGGGGGAATGTTGGGGGTGATGGTGTTCATCTTCCCAAGTAACTGCCAGGTGTGAAAAATGCCTTCCGATTGGAAGTGGTGAATGAATACCTTATTTTACTTTGTGTGTGCATGTGGCTTTTGCTTTACCTATTAAACTGTCTTTATCTCAACCCATGAGTTTTCTCACTTTCATTCTTCAGATTCTCTTCCCTATCCCACCAGGGGGGAGTGAGCGAGTGGCTGTTTGGAGCTGAGTTGCTGGCTGGGGTTAAACCATGACATACCCTAAAGAGAAATCAAAGCAATAGCAGAGCTTGTAGGTCCACTGAGGAAATCTCTCCCTGGCTAAAGGAGCTGATTTCTGATTTATACCATTTTAGGACCTGAACAGTGTTTTCCTTTAACCCATGAGAATCAAGGTAAACCGAAATTTCTTAAGATAAGCCTTCTTGTTTAATTTATTCTCTCCTTTTTTTTGGTTTTGCATAAAATGTTGCTGGGCTGCATTTACCACAACTCTCTCCAGCAGAGGAGTAATTACATTTATTGGAAATTCTTCCTGATCACATATTCATTTACCAGCTGCTAAAGTAAAATGAACTGGGCAAAGTGCCACTGGAGAGTTGGATTCATAAGCTGGAGAAAGTGAATGAAACAACTGTTCAGTGTACAGTTGCTTTCCCTCTCCAGCAATTCATTATCCTCCTGTTCAGCTGATTTAGGAAGTTAAAAGGCAGGATGGCAGCATGTGATACTTTTCAGCATGAGCATAGCTTTGGGATTGCCAAATTTACCTCTGACTCCTTCTTGCTCCCTCTGTCCCAGTATCTGTTTTCTGAACCTCACGATCAGTCTGAAAAACAACCAGCTTCAGGTTCACCAGATGTAGAAAAGCCCCATAGCACATACAGATACCACTGACGCCTTCAAACCCACTGACCACCCAAACCCCACCGAAGTGCTGTGAAATACTGCTGAGGCCATATAAGTTATGGAAGCCACCGTATTTTATTGTACAGAGACAAGTGCAAGGTCCTACACCTGGG
>NW_009936745.1:0-8395 GCF_000696875.1 Nestor notabilis
CCCTAACTATTCTATGATTCTATGATAAGTTTTTCAACTTAGGTAGTTTATCCCAGAGTTATCTAAATTAGACCTACACCATTTCTGGCTTTTCCCACAGCAAGAATCAAGATCATTAAAGTCAGACAGCCATCAACCTAGGAACACTTCATGCTTTGGAAGTTACAGTGCATGACTTCACCCAGAATATGCTAATTAGAGATCTCGAGGAGGAAGGCTGCAGTATTAGAATAGACTGGTGACAAGATCAGTGGATAAAAACTGTATTATATACAAAACCTACCTGATTTATGTGACTATTTTCAATTTTTTTTGCAAATAGTTTCTTTTAAAGATAAAACTTGAAATGTGAGTGAAACATTGCAAAATGAAGTGGATGAAAAGAAGAATCATGCCAGAAAGAAGACACCAATTTGGCAGTCTCTGCAGTAGCAGTAATTTGACAAACCGAGCTGTACTGCCAATGACAATAACACTGACACAAAGTAGTTCGTAACATGACTTTATAATTTCAAATCAATAAGCACTTTCAAAATTTTCTCCCTATTTTCTTATCCGTATATGATTCTTGTGGACTAGACCACTGACATCTACAGCTCTGATTTCTGCTCCAAGTTAGAAAATACATAGCGCGCAACAGTTTAGAGGTATGTTCAAAATTCAGTCAGTACAGCTAGATAGCAGTGGGACTTTTTGCTTAACTACAGTCCATAAATCAGACCTTCCACTTTAATCACACTGAAATCAGTGCTTGAGGTCAAACAGTAACAAACTTATGTTAAACCGAAAAGAGGTTAAAATGACAGCAATTTTCAGGAATCAATATAAGGCCATTAGAAGAACTTTATGATCTAAAATGTGAGTGCTTTTTTTTGTTTTTGTTTTTTTCTTTTTTTGTTTGTTTGTTTATTTTGGTTTTTTCTTGGTTTTTTTTGTTGTTGTTCTTGGGGGGGGGGGTGTTTGTTATTTTGATTGGGATTTTTTTCTTTGTTTGGTATTTTTTTGCAAACTCATAAGCCAGACTACAAAATAAGTAGGGAGTTTTTCATAAGGCATGTCAAATTCAGACCTTCCTAAAACATGAAAGACATCCAAGACCTATGATGTAACATGAGATGCAGCTCAACACCAGGGAAAGTTCAACTTCCAGCATCATACTGAACTTAGGATTGAAACTTCGGAATGTCTGGACAATTCTATTCAAACAACTCTTCCTATCACTTTCAATTGCATTTTAACAAGTTATACTTGCCATGCTCAAAGGTTTTTTTGCTCCCCCCCATGGCTGCCATATATAGGTTCAAACAATTTTCAGAAAGGTGAGAGACAATTATTAAACCCTTAAAGTTACAATATTACTAACGGTATTCAACATCCATTTCCATATACTTTTTCCTCTGCAACAGTACTTTATTAAGGAGTATCCTTCCTCAATCACTACCCACCAATCACTATGCCAACACTACCATTCACTTGGCTCTTGGTTGGACCACTGATATGGAATCAGTTAAAAATAGTTCTTGCCCAAAAGTATTACTCGAAACCAAACCCAATTTTTTGATTGGCACTACAGAGGAAGCGAAGTGGAAATGACAGTCCTCTGGAGGCTGCAGCTGCAGGATACCTGTTTGCTTTTGTCATGCATAAACACAATTTCTGCATGCACATGTGTTTTTGTAGATGGGCAGTGATCTTTGCTACTGTTCATTGTTCACAAGGTTTTACAGGATCCCTGTATTTGCAAGATCTACTTTTTCTTCCAACAATCGCATATTATACCAGCCATACACTTCAACAGCTCACATAAGCTGTCACAGGCCTGCATACTGATACCTTCCAAGTGGAAAGTTGACCCTCCCAGCTCCCACTGTTCCTGCCCATACCAAGAAGTTAAAAGCAAGACCCAGACATTTATGTCAGCAGAAGCTATAGGTTTGCTCAGGCTCCTGGTCTCCCCTGTGGTCAACTGCACTAGGGCTTTTCCTGGGAATGCTGGCCTACACATCTGGATCTTCCAAAACATGAAAAGCAAGTACTAAAAAACAAGTCAAGACTTCGGTGTTTTTCATCATTTGGAGGTGATGAAAAAACCCCACACCCTAATATCTTATGAAGATTCTAGTTAAAAAGGTCTGGATAAAAGTGCTATGCTGTTACCAAATTCACATTGGATAGTTCTTTCCTGAAGGGGAAAAATACATTATTAAGCCAGACATTGAAGTTACTTTTGTTGGAAAATATATTTGAGAAACCACATAGGTTTTTATCCTTAATTAGGATTTACGTAATTTGAAATGCAAGTTCTAAGGTCTTTTTTCCCAGCCAAACCTTAGAACTTACAGCCAAAAATGTTAGAAATACAACAACTGTCAAGTCAGTACAAAGCAACAGTAGTAAATACACACATTTTTTTAATCTTAAGCTTTTTGTGAGCCATGATACTAATTTCTATTCTACAGGCACCTAAGTGTTTTCAAAGTCATGCACAGCTTATCTCCTCATGACTGTTGTTATGCAAAGGCCTAATTATTAAACATTTATTTCATATGTTGTTATATTAAAGGTCAATGCATTGACAAACCAAAAATATGAATTTGAGCATATTATAAAGCTAAAAGCCCTCACTTGTTACAGATTATCCTGGAAAAATGTGGAAAATATTGATAAAACACCAAAAAAATCTAGATTTTAAAAACCCCTTAAATACAGTGCTCTGTTTGTGAGGTCCTGGGACGCTCAATATATTAAGGACATTCAAAATATAAATAACAAACCCCATCCCTGTGTTTAGAAAGGAGCCATATGTTCATTTTGCAAACGCCTGTGGCTCTATAAAGATATAGAGCTCTACATCAGAGATTGTTAGTGCACATCAGGTGAAACCAAACTTGTGAACAATCATCAGTTATTTTGGTGCAAAGTCTGGCACATTAGCATGAATGAGCAGATTTAAGCTAAGCCACCTAACCTTGCACTGGAAAAGATACTTCTCCCTTGTTGCTCTATATGAGCAACTATACTGGCTAAAGACTCAGGCCTTTGACATCACTCTCTTTAAACACCAGTTCACAGGTGCAGGTCTTCATTGTCTCTTTCAATTAAACTCTATGTCCATAGGTTTTGTTTGCTTTAGTGAAGGTCTTACAACACCCAAGAGAGAATTATGTGGTTAAAAGCACAGAGTGTGGCATACAGAATCAATTATTTGTTTGCTTCCTAGTTACTCTTTAGCAAAACAGTAAAAATAAGCGAGTGAGTGCCACATACACATTCTGTCCTTTTCCTGTATTGCACATCCTTCAGATAATACGCTTTGTAATGGGCTAAAATAAATTTATCCACCAGACAGTTAGGAAGTCTGGAAATAATCCACTAAGACAGTAAGCTGCATAACAATTATAGTTACTCAGCAGTGATTGTTGTTTGATAGCTATTCAATTTGTCATACAAATTTTAAAATAGCAATATTGGTTAAAACAAATGAAAAAGCTACAATACTGCTGAGATTGCAAACTGTGACACCAGCAGCCAATCTAGTCTGCTAAGGATCAACTTCTCAGTTTTCAGAGCACAGAAATATCATGAGAATTTAACATGACACAAATTTCATATACTTGGGAACCTTGAGGCTAAACCCCAGATTTTTAGACTAGTGTAAAAAGCATATTAGAATAACTGTTTCCCATCACCAGATCTCATAAAACCAGGAACCTCCTTAGTATTAAAGGACAGAGTAATCATACCTGAACAAGTCTACTCCCCAATTTTATCTCTTTTTGTTCTCTTTCTGGTTTTGATCATTAAATAAAAGTGCTATTCTTACTTAAATTCATGAACCCCTTCTATTTCAGTTCAGAAATCTAGTATCTACAGTTAGACACAACACTGTAGCTAGGACTGGTTTACTTCATGTAAGATCTCCTTTCCCTTTTCCCACTAATTAATGCATTCTTAATTTAATTCACATTTTTCATGTCCAGCTGGTAAGATTTCTTTAAAGAGAGAATTTGCAATGTGAGCTGAAAGCACTATCAACATATTCAATGTAACAAGCTAAAGGTTTCAAGATATTAAATACAGGGCACAGAACACTTTCTACTAACATTTCAGAAACTTCAGTAGCAAAGCATTGGTATAAAGAAAATTAACTTTTCTACTGCTAGTCCACCCTCACACCAGCTGTGCTGCTGTGTTCCATTAATGTTACCGAAATCAATGCAGGGTTAGGAGAATTCAAGTAGCAGTCAAGTGGTTTACCAAAATGCAGCCCAGGGGACCACTAACAGCCCCCTTCAGCATTACTGATACAGCCTAGCACTGCAGCAGAAAATATTCACGTGTCGTCTTCTGCACAGTCATTACACTGTGTTGCAACAGCGAGGCTTGAAAACACACAATTCTCCCCAGCTCCATGCTAATGCCTTTGTGGGAGGAAAATGGACAGCAAAATGGATAAAACTTCTTAATATTATATACAGTATGGCAAAGTAATACAATGAATAAGGCACAATAAATATGATTCAAAGGAAAGCATCACCCTGGGAAAACTAATCTTAGCTATTAAAACCAGTGCAGCTCACATCCTATTACATCCAGTACGCACTGATGTTCTGTTGGGACAACTAGTTTGGTTTTTAAGCATGATGTCGTGGTTTAACCCCAGCTGACAACTAAGTACCACGCATGCTGATTCCTCCCGCCCCATGGGTTGGGGAGGAGAATCGGGTAAACCCCATCAGTTGAAATTAGAAGAGCTTAATAACTGAAATTAAGTAAAATTATAACAACAACAACAAGAAGAAGAATAAAAGGAAGAGTGGAATAAACCAACCAACCAAAAAAACCCAAGTGATGCACAATACAACCACCCACTGACTCATACCCAGCCCAACCCAAGCAGCGATCTGCCCTTCTGGGTAACTTCCCCCAGTTTATATACTGGGCATGACGTGCTGTGGTATGGAATACCCCTTTGGCTAGTTTGGGTGATCTGTTCTGGCTGTGGTCCTTCACCGCTTCTTGTGCCCCTCCTCACTGGCGAAGCATAAGAAACTGAAAAGTCCTTGATTTAGAGTAAGCATTACTTAGCAACAACATCAGTGTGTTATCAACATTATTCCCAGTCTAATGCCAAAACACAGCCCTGTACCAGCTACTAGGAAGAAACAAGGATACTTTACCGTATGGAACATATTACATACTAAGTTAACTAAAGAAAAGCCTACTGCAGTCCTCTTAAGACAGGAGGACAGCTTTGGAAATTCAAAATAATATGCATCATTTTAGCTTTATTTCATCCAGTTTGTCTCTGCAAGTACAGAACTATGGGGCTAACCATGGTTGCAGACTGTTAAAACTAACCGAGTCTTCCTCCCCACCTAAAAGGCTTCAGTGTGTCAGCCCCAAGACTTTAAGGAGGACACGGAAATACCATGACAAAGGTCCTTCTCACCATAGTAATGTTAAAAAGAAAAGCCTGCTTGCAGCATTGCTAAAGCTGACTTGTCAGCCTGCCTCGCTACATATTCACAGAGCATGCCAGATATCTGACAGGCATCCAAGCCATCATGTCTTAAATGACAAGTAAATACTGAAGTCTGCATCCTAATGAGTGACTTCAAAGATGTTAACACTAAAGTTGTTAAAAGAGAACTCAACAGCCAATACAGCCGAACAAGTTAATGCATTTGGCAGAAAAGCTATAGGAACTTTGAACAGATACACCAAAATTATTCTCCCTTGCTGAGCAGTGTTGCATACAGCAACCTGATACTTAACTGTTCTTAGTCTTAGAAAGAGTTTTTCAAGTACCAGCCATATATAAGGAGAGTATGGAGGAGGATTTAACATGAGCCTTCACTTGCTCATTTTTATGGGATCAAAGAAACACAATAAAAACCTTCTGAAGTGCACTTTTCAAGACAAAAGAACATTTTGTAAACAACCAGTCTGGCATAGTTCTGGTGCAGTTACACTATTCAAGGTGTTACATGGTTACACTTAGCAAAAACTTAGCTTTCCACTGAACAAGCACAGTAGAAGGATGACCATGGCCTCAGAGCACCCTGGCCCTTGCTTTAAATCAACATTTTTATTAAAAAAAAAAATAAATAAATGAAAATGCTTTGCAACATGCATATTCAGAATTAACACCACTATTATTAAAGCCTGAGGAATTGAAAGAGTTTCTTTTAGTTTGCTTAAATCAAGTTTTTCCCATAGCTGCCAGAACACAGAAAGAGTTCACAATTTGGAAAAAAAAACACCCCCAAACAAAGCCCAAAGCAAACCCAACCCACAACACATAAACCCCATACCCCCTGCTTACAAAAAAAAAAAACAAAAACAAAAAACCCAACCCCAAAGCAAAATCACATGAAGAAATAAAACAGAGGACTGATTCTTTGATCATGTTTGTGCAAGCATATTGCCCTATCTGATGAAATACACTTAGTGCAATACTGTCCCACAAAATCAAGAATTTCTTTCATAGATATCTTAGAAAAGCACAACTGTTAAAAACCAAGTTGCCTAAACCGAGCTGATCTTGTGCATGTCACATGGAACCAAGAATTTAGCTCCATGAGAAGCAGCCATTTAGACAAGCTCTGCCTGAAAGTGCCATGGTTTCATATTTCCCCATTTCCATTTAATCATGTCCAAAACAGCAACTTCAAATTTACCCAGGGTGTTATTTGTGGTGGTGGCTCAAAGCTTCCTGTCCTAAAGGCAGATGAAAAGTCTTAAGGCACCCAAGGTTTAGATTCATACTTTCTTGTGTGTACAGGAATACCTTACTTCCCACAAATGCAGAAAGGATAACTACCAAATATCTTTAAAGCTTTTCCAATACACGTTGGATAAATAAAGACAGAGGACAGAGGGAGGGAGAGAAAGAGAGAGGAAGGTGGGAAAGAAGGAAGGAAGGAAGCAAGCAAGCAAAGGAAGGAAGACTTTATTGCTTTTGAAACCAATCAGCTGAAGCCTTATCTCTACTAACAATTCACTCTTTAATAAATTAAATGGAGGTTCTGAAAAAGTAGTTGAAAATTGTCAGTATCAAAACAACCAGATTGTTCAATGTCTTTGAGGAATGAAGAAGAAAAAGGAAAGTATAGAATCATAGAATAGTTAGGGTTGGAAAGGACCTTAAGATCATCCGGTTGCAACCCTCCTGACATGGGCAGGGACACCTCGCACTAAACCATATCACCCAAGGCTCCATCCAACCTGGCCTTGAACACAACCAGGGATGGAGCATTCACAACTTCCTTGGGCAACCTGTTCCAGTGCCTCACCACCCTCACTGTGAAGACCTTCTATCTTCTATCTAACCTGAACTTCCCCTGTTTAAGTTTAAACCCATTACCCTTTGTCTTACCACTGCAGTCCCTAAATGAAGAGTCCCTCTGCAGCATCCTTTTAGGCCTCCTTCAGATACTGGAAGGCTGCTATGAGGTCTCCATGCAGCCTTCTCTTCTCCAGGCTGAATGGCCCTAATTTTGTCAGTCTGTCTTCACATGGGAGTTGCTCCAGCCCCCTTATCATCCTCATGGCCCTCCTCTGGACTTGCTCCAACAGCTCCATGTCCTTTTTATGTTGAGGACACCAGAACGGTACACAATACTCCAAGTGAGGTCTCACAAGAGCAGAGTAGAGGGGCAGGATTAACTCCTTGGATCTGCTAGTCATGCTTCTTTTGATGCAGCCCAGGATATGGTTGGTTTCTGGGCTGCAAGCATGCTCTGAAGCTGGCTCATATCGAGCTTCTCATCAACCAACACCCCCAAGTCCTTCTCCGCAGGGCTACTCTCAATCTCTTCTCCACCCAACCTGTAGTTCTGCCTGGGATTGCCATGATCCAGGTGCAGGACCTTGCACTTGGCTTGGTTAAACTTCATGAGGTTGGCATCAGCCCACCTCACAAGCGTGTCCAGGTCCCTCTGGATGGCATCCCTTCCCTCCAGCGTATCAACTGAGCCACACAACTTGGTGTCGTCGGCAAACTTGCTGAGGGCGCACTCAATTCCATTGTCTATGTCGCCGACAAAGATGTTAAACAACACAGGTCCCAACACCGATCCCTGAGGGACATCACTAGTTACTGGTCTCCAACTGGACATTGAGCCATTTACTGCAACTCTTTGCATGTGGCCATCCAGCCAATTCTTTATCCACCGAGTGGTCCATCCATCAAACTGATATCTCTCCAATTTAGAGACAAGGAGGTCGTGTGGGACAGTGTCAAATGCCTTGCACAAGTCCAGGTAGATGACGTCAACTGCTTTGCCCCTATTCCATCAGTTCTGTAATCCCATCATAGAAGGCCACGAAATTGGTCAGGCAGGATTTCCCCTTAGTGAAACCATGCTGGCTGTCACCAACAACCCCCTTG
>NW_009936745.1:8414-59980 GCF_000696875.1 Nestor notabilis
CATGCTGGCTGTCACCAACCACCTCGTTGTTTTTCATGTGCCTCAGCATTCTTTCCAGGAGAATATGCTCCAAGATTTTGCCAGGCACAGAGGTTCTTAAGATGATCTTGAACCTCATCCTCTCCTACTGTGGGCCTAAGGTCTTCATTCTTACAATACTTGTGATTTCACGCATGGATGGATCTAAAGAGGGGAAAAATCCCTAACACATAACCCCCCAATCAAGCTACTCAAGGTGCTCCACAGCTTTGCTTTTTAACACAGTCTCTGCAGCTTCACCCTCTAGCAGAAGTCCCATCCTCAGCTCTTTTGGGATTAGAAACAAAGATATTTGTGATGCTGAGAGCTCATGCTCTATTACTGTTTCATTCAATCCAAAAGAGAATAGAAGCTGTTTTGGTCTTGGTCTTTCTTCAATAAAGGATTCTGCAAAACTAACTTCAGAGGAAGAAACCAGGTGTAGCACCACACTGCCAGCATTATGCCTAAATGCACTAACAATATGAAAACATAGCACAGTCTACGTATACATTAACCATGCTAGTTGTCTGAAAGCCTGAAAAGGGAGATTTCTGGTCTCTAAATGGTAACTCAAAAATCAATCAAATCAAAGTTTTAGTTCACCTACTTCAGAGACAGCTGAATTACAGTCCTTGCTAAATCCTCAACATTTCCTCCTACCAGCTGTTATCACCTTCTTATTATGAACAAGCATAATCCAGATGGATTTTCTTCAGATCCTTTTATCTGCTAAAAACTCTACATTTCACCACAGAGCAATATTTTCCATTGCAGATTTCACCACTGCCACCTCAGTTCTACAGCACACTTGTTAGCCAGAGGTGGAACAATTAAAGAACAACAAAGCAAAAAACTCAAAAGAAATAAAAAACCCCACCAAAACCCGTACCACCACTTTTATCCACCTCTTGCCAAATAGGGCACATAACTGATGAAGAGACCTTTGTAAAGTGATGAATAACTATTTCCAAACAGCCCCTAAATTTTATGCACTGAGTCATGTTCTTAATATGTTTGAGTGTCTGCTTGAAGTACAATTATAAATCATAGTCAGAGAATATGTTTTACTTAGGCTGTGTAATATACCACCATTATCTCAGGTTTCAGTATGGTAGTGAGGAGGCTATTCTACTGAAAAAGTCATGAGCTCTGTACCAAGTAATACCTATCACAAAAATTGCTTGTTCAGGCTACGGTGGTCAAAAGCACAGGCTAAAAATTGATCAAAACTGTCTTCGGGAAGCCACAAACACTTCTATTAGGCTGTTACAAGAAATAAATAGCCATGATGGCTACTGTTTGGCCAGAGATTAATCAACTTCTGGCTGTATTAATACCCCTAAAGCAAAGGTAAGTATTTTTTCCAAACTGCTAAATAGTTTGATAATTTCCCATGCCAGTGCCTCCTACTTCCTTTGCAGCCAGGCTCTTTCAGGGAAGGTATTGCTTATTCCTTCATGAAGTGATTTATAATGGATTATCTCAGCATAATACTCCAAGTTATGACAGTTCCTGGTCCAATGCTTATCTGGACTTTGTGGCTCACACTGCCTAACACTTCACACAGTCAAGACTACATCCTGTTTTGTTGAATGCATTTTTTGTTTGTTTGGGTTTTTGAGGTTTTGTTTGTTTGTTTTGTTGATATTGGTTCCTTGTGGGTTTTTTGTTTGTTGGGGTTTTTTTGCTTGGTTGTTTTTGTATTTTTTTTTTAATATCTTTGATAGCCAGGTACTTCCTCATTGTTTTTTCTTTTCCTGAAGAAACTGTCCTACTTCATCTTTCTGTTACTGATGCTACCTACAGAAGTTCATAGAATCGTGGAAGGGACCTTCAAGATCATCTAGTTCCAACCCCACTGCCATTGGTTAGGGCACCTTCCACTAGACCTGGTTATATATGCCTTTCACTAAAAAGGGAAAACCTCATTAATATTAGCATGCCAAAGCAGCAACAAAACCCACACATTAATAACTTCTTTCTCATACCTTATCTACATCTCGCCTCTTCCAATTAAAAGCTATTCCCCCTTGTCCTATCCCTACCTTCCCTTGTCAAAGGTCCCTCTCCTGACAGCCCCTTTAGGTACTGGAAAGCTGCTCTAAGGTCTCCCCAGAACTGTCTCTTCTCCCAAGAACAAGCCCGACACTCTCAGCCTGTCAGTTTTGCTTATCAAAGTTTTAGAAGGCATTTGGTAGGCCATGTGACATCCTGACTAGAAACAATAGTTATAGTTGTTTGAAAAGGAGCTACAGATATCATGATTATTAGGTCTTCTCTCATCCATACAGTTCAGAGGAAATTCTTCATCTGCTCTTACAGCTCTAAGGCTCCAAAGGCTGTGTATTCCTTTATTAACACTGTCACCGAGTTACAGGCATCTGCCCACAAGTAGATCTGCTCCTTAGGGGAACATAAACTACTCAGATTTTTTGCCCAGGCAGCTGCAGTGACCACTCTCAAAGTCTGGATAGCTACATCCCAAACAGAATATAAAAAATAGCAAAAAGTACACACAAGATTTTTTTTTATTATTCATTGGAAAGACGGATGATAGTTTACATGTTGCAATATCCAGAGACTGTGGTAACTGAAGGTGGGTTTAGCTCAAATGCAGTGCATTAGAAGAAGTAACTTGCAAGTTTATTAACTGTAAGGAAAAGCTTTCCTGGACCAACAGACATTTTGCCATCAAGATGGCAAAAAGTGGGCAAAAATTAAATGCCCTCCAACCTTGCTTCACTGAGAAATTTCAGCATTTTAAACAAATTGATTTTTCAACCACTTTGCAACTGACAAATGTTTCTCAACATACAGTCTTTCATTGTTACCTGGATTACTTCCACAGTCACATTCAAACTTGTATCTGAGCTAAGCTAAAAACAATGTATACCTGAACTGAAGAAAATATCCATACATTCTACTACTAGAAATATTCCCTTTTTATACAATTTATTCTAGTTGTCTATACAGACAAGGTGGACAAGAATGGATTTTTTCTTAAAAAAGAATAAAAAAAAAATAAATAAACCATATCTGCTCCAATTGCCAGTATCCTTAATGTCACAGAAAAGAATTCTGTAATCCATAAATCTGACTCATGGTCACATATCAGTTGTGTTTATTGAAGTCAGATAAAACCAGAACCTGGACTGATTTCAGTAACTTTACCCTGAACTAAATCAGGATTCTTGCATTATCACGATCCTCTACCAGTAGCATACAAATACTGTTCTTAGGACTGCTTTCTGAATACAGCAGTGTACCTACTAAAATAAAATTCAGCTTGCAGAGAGGCTTTGAATAATCATTATCATCCTGTTCTTCCTAGCTTGCAGATAAAAGAGTCCTATTTTTTTTCCATGAAAGCATTACTAATACTTAAAATACACAATAAAGAAAAGCTCATAGCATATTTAGATTGACAAGTCTAGCCTGACACAGTAGTCAGTTTTAAATTACAAGAAAAATATAATGCTTTGCTCTTGAGTTTGTGTCTAGTCATAAACAGCAGTGAGGACAAGTATTTACAGTATAATCACCTTCCTGTCACTCTAATATGTCTTATTTTATGACTGGTTGTGTATAACACACAGTAAACTACACAAGGTCAGTGAGGACAAAATGCACATTTCAGGATGATTAGTGACTCCACTATTTACTACCAAGGTTTCAGTAGATGCTAAGTGCAGCTTAAGCCTGCAGGAAGCTTCATTTATTTCAGAAAGGCTTTCCATAGATAAAGGGAGATGGTTATATAGATTATAGAATCAGGTTTCTGTGTACTGTGACAGCTCAATCAAAAAATAATAAATGCATGAAATAGCTCCACTGGAAGCAGATCTCTTCTAGGAATGTGTGCTAATGACACTGCTTTGTTGCACTGATGAATAAGACTATAAAATACTTAATTTAATTCAGAGTTTTAACCAGCAACTCCAAGTCAAAAAAAGATCTGCAAAAAAATAAACTCAAGAAGTCTTTATAAAAAAATATTGAAAATATTAAACTTACTGTTGTTAGGATGCTCCATAAATACTAGAGTTGCCCAGACAGAACGACTGAAATTACTAATACCACCACCACCATCATCTAAAGTAAGCATTAAAATTTTACAGATGACAGAGAGGAACAATTATCTTAACGTTTGCTCTCTGTGATGATTTCATAGCGTAACAGCTGAATATAAAGAAAACCATGAAAGTATCATGCGTATTAGTATACATATATGTTTCAGCTCCAGTAAAATGACAAACTGTTGGATAACAAAACGCCGCCTTCTACAACAATTTTCAGATTATCTCTATTGCTCTAGCACAATAAAAAAGACACTGTTGAAGTATTACAGGCAAAACCAACACTGCACCTGGTACTCTTATCACAATGTTTACTCACCTAGCTTATTTTCTGAACAATTCCTTCCTAACAAAGGAGATATTTATATTACGATTTTACTGGAATCATATAGCTTCCAGAGTCTGCTGTCAGGAAACTGCTATGAAAACAGAAGTAGAAACACGCATTTTTTTCCCCTGTTTGGCTGCCTCTGATCAGATGAATTTCCACCAAATGCCTCAAATAGATGAATAGTTGGCACTTTAACACAAGGATTAGCTTCCAGCTCCATTTTACTATCCAGCCTGGAGATACCCTAAGAGGTAACACTGTCCAGTCTCCAGAATAACACAGTAAGCAAACCTTAAGAAATTGTTTCCTAAAGTTTTCTGTTGTTGCTGCTTAACACAGTTACTTCAGATATTTTAAATTAGCATACCAAGAGTCAAAAGTGAAAAAGTTGAAGCTCTAATAAGACCAACAGTGTACTTTGCCACAGAGCAAGCCCCAGGCAGCAAAAAGCTATGTAAGCTGCAAAATGAAAACTCTTACCAAGCTCCTTAAACATTGCTCATGAGTACGAAAACTGTGAATCTAGAAAACTCCAAGAATAACAAAATTCAATTCAGCCTAAGAACCAATGAGAGATGTTTCCAAATCAGATAAGAACAGTGACCTTTTGCCTATAAATGTATAAGCAACAGCATGCGCTTCCTTCTTCCAATTATCTTCAAATCTATTGAAATAACAGCATCAAGTCTCTCTTTTGTCCAGCTACAGAGACAAATATACAGGGACGTTTTTTCATTTTTTATGAAAGAAAAACAAAACAGGCTGGGCAGAGACTGGATTGAGAGCAGCCCTGAGGAGAAGGACTTGGTGGCGCTGACTGACAAGAAGCTCAGTGTGACCCAGCAACGTGCACTTGCAGCCCAGAAAGCTAACTGTATGCTGGGCTGCATCAAAAGGAGCATGACCAGCAGGTCAAGGGAGGTGATTCTGCCCCCCTGCGCTGCTCTCGTGGGATCCTGCCTGAAGTACTGCGTTCAGCTTTGGGGCCCCCAGCACAAGAGAGACGTGGACCTGCTCAAGTGAGTCCAGAGGACTTCCTATGTGTTCAGACAGCCTGTATCTATTTAGACTGGCGGCAGAGCAAAATGCAGGGCAATAGACCAGGCAGTAAAAAAACAAGATTGACCCAGTGTACCAACCACATTCACAGCTCGGAACACTAATGGAAGTGAGATGTGCAGGTGAAAAGGCCAGCAAATGCATTCTATCACTACAGGATGACTCAAATGTTTTGAGAAGTTGTAAGGGTAGCAAACAGTCCATTCACTAAAGAAAAAAGAAATTAATGACTTCAAATGATGTTTTAAAACATATATTTACTTAAGCTGAAGGTACGTAGGTCATTCTCTGTGTCAGATTGGAAGAGCTGTTAAGCAGAGTAGGGAAGGACATTTAAAAAATCACAATCAGTAACAAAGATACTAAGTGTTTTCTTTCAGCTAATAACCAATAAATTGCATATGGTGGAAATGCAGTTCATACCAACTTGAGCAATCAGGTTCAGAGAGAAAATGTTTGCCCAGTTTCTTCATTCTAAAGAGCAACCTTTTAAAGTATGAAAGTGACTATGAACAAGGTATATACTACACCCCTTTGGCAGAGAATTTTATTTTCTTTAATGCATTCAAGTTACCATAGAACAAAGTCTTCCTCTGTGCTTGTAAACGACCACTGGACTTAAGATTGCCATTGACATAAGCTAGACTTTGAGTCTGAATTTTGTTTACTAAGACATTCCAAATATCTAACACTGAAAAATCATGGTATAGTGGTGAGAGAAAAATATACAGATTAAACAATCCATAAATATTTTAAACAGTTACCATACCCACCTGCTACATTAAGCTTTTCAACTGCTCCTAAGCTAGGAGCAGGAGTGGTAGTATTGTTGGTAGAGTTTGCTCCTGTTCCATTAAGCACAAGGTTTTCCACCTTGGACTCTAACTTCCCAATGCGCTGCAAGATATTATCCAACAAGACAGCAAGTGTCTTCTTCAGATCTACAAATGAAAATGAAAAGTTAAATTGCTTAATAATGCGATGCACACTGTCAGACAGAATCAAAAATAGATACAAGAATGAGACTAGAATATATAAAGACACTTCCTCAGTGCAAATCTTTGTCATTAGCAGTTCTATGCACTAATATTTCCTACTTTGCTCAGTTTAAGATACAAGTTTCCCTAGACGTATTTTATAAAGCACACTGCAACTCATCTATATATCTATCTCCTATATTCAAGGTGAAGTGTGAGCCTTTATGGGTACGCACATGAGAACAAAAAAGTGCATGCTTCGTAATAGCTCAAGTAATAAGAAGCTGCTTAAATAATAATGAGTCTGAATCTAAATCCATGTTCAAGCACTATCAGAGGAACAGTTTGTGCTCAGTCACTTGGAAACAAAAATCCCCTTCCCAAGAGGGACAGTTTTTGCACCAGTACAAAAACCTTCTCCTGCATCTCCTCCACCAGAGGCCAGGTTCTGAACAGACCAAAAAAAAAAAAGGAAAAACAAAATTAAAGAAAGAAAAAGAAGAAGAACGAATGTTAAGTTCAACCTTTCTGACAGATACACAAAACACCAGGAATCACCTGTCGCTTTTCTTCAGTCTATTGGCGATTGTCTCTACCTATCTATTTGGTGTGACACAGCCTTTCCTTCATGTGGAAAGCAACAAACAATAACAGAAGTTTGCCTATCAAATGGCCGCCCAGAAAGAATTCTCTAATAATTTTTGCTTCCCTTTTCTTTTGTTCAGATTTCTTGAAGTAACCCACACAGTTGGGCAAACTTAAAGAACTGTGGGCAAGAGGGGAAAAATGGACCACTATCAGACTAAACTGTATAATTACAGTGGCAACAAGCCAAAGAACATGAAATGAAGTACTTTTCGTTGCTTATTTACCCTTGTCTCAAGAGTGACGAATTCAGTGTGATTAACTTACATTATTTCCCCATTTAATTACATAAAATAATTACATGTGCATATGCTTAATACATTTTCAGGTTTCCACAACTTTAGAATCAAATAACTTTCTGATCTGTAATGGAAAAATCTCTCCATACATCTGAAGATTCCTCTGCCCCTACACCAGTTGCATTTTTGCCACACCTACTTTGTGCTCTCTTTTCATGACTAGTCCAATTCTTGTGCAAATAAGACAGTTAATAAGAAAATGCTATTACTTTTAGAAAACTTGAGTTTCTTTTTTCCAAATAAAAGGACAGTTATGTTTATTCCATGGAGCATAAACTAGATTTTTTTCTTTATAGCTGTGTGTTTTCCTCTGACCTTTAAAGATCAGAAGATGGAATCTTAAGCACTAATAATGATCTGGAATACTTTAAAAGGGGTCCAGAAGTCACTTAATGGTATAGTGTACAGGAGAAAAGGTATGAGAGACTGCTCGCCAGAACAGAAAAACAAAACAAAATAAAACAAGAAACCAAACACCTCAAACCCAAACAATTGAAGGCCAGTTTGAGAAGGGGAGGGCAGAAGCACAGATTCGTAATAATTTTTGTAAAACAACTGTTTACTTCTACAAAAATCTAATATTCTGTATATATTTGGACTACAACTTTCAAAAGTAAAGTGTTAGATCCAAGTACCTGACAGGTGAATATATGGTAGAAAGAAATAGTGACAAAGTGAACAAGCTGTTTAATCGAAATTAAGGAATAATTGAAAATCTTTTGGGTGGGTAAAAGCAGCCAAATCAAGCAAACTTAAAACTTATTCTTGAGCATGGAAATCATGACTGTGCTCACCAATACCAATCAGAGGATAAGAATAAAAGCAATAAGGAGGCTAAGTAGCAAGAGTGTTAATTTTCACAGACTAGTGAACCAACTTCTACCAATTATCGTTAATATTAGTCATTAATGTGTTTAGTCATGAATAGTTAACTTGATTGTTTGCTATCAACAACTGATTTGATATGCCAAGCAGGACAAATTGACTTACTTATTAAGTAGCTATCTTACTCAGTTTCATTATGATGTTACTCACTCACCATAGCATCTCTGCCTCTAATATTTTAACTAAATACATTACCAATATTTTTCATCTTCCTAAACTCCTCATTTGAAAACACCTGTCCAAACTTAAAACTCAGCCATGGAAGTTGAAATTTCTAGACAAAATTTAGCTTTATTTTCACAGAAAAGTTACAAAGTTTTCAAATGTTTACCCATTTTCAAACGTTCTTTAACTTCTCCTAGGGAACTTGACCACTGTTTGGTGGCAATTCAACTTATTCCTCAGTGGGATTTGAAACACGAAATTAATATCACAGGCAACAAGCTTTGGGGGAACTTAGTTTAAGTATATCCTCTACCCTTGGACGTAGCTGGAAACATATTAACAGTTACCCTTCCATTTCTGGTGACAACCTGGGGTCTTTTGTTGTTTGGTTTTTTTTTTTCTTCTTTAATTCCCCTCCCACCAAGCACCCTTACAAGATAATGGGACACTGATAATGGCTATATGGCAGATAGGGTTTTGTTTTAAGCCTACACACACAATTCTCTAGGGACCTCTATTTGTTTGGAGGTCTTCAATGTAAAGATTGATCTAGTACCACGCTATTTAGTTTGTATTGTAAGATTACAATACCAGTATAGTTCAACAAATCAGAAGTAACAGAATAAGCACAGCTTTGCTTAAGCAACATAGTAATATAATTGTTAGCTGTGTTTAGGATGATAACCTCAGGCTTAAAGGCAAGCACCTTCACACACTAAAAAAATCTTTTAGAGAAAAAGAGTAAGCATTAAAACTTCCTGCCGAACAAGGCACTGGAACTCACAGAGAGTTCTCTACCCTGAAGCAAACATAATATATTTGATCTTAATTTAAGATTATGCCAGAGAAGTAAACTTAAATGTTATGTAAACTAACAAACTGACTGAACAAAGAAGTGAAAGGAGAAAGAAGAAGAAATAAACATAGGTCTTTACCAGTAAGGCAAGTTCTTCTTCCACAAAGAATTTCTTAGATTACTGATACACAAACTAAAAAGCCTCCCAAGCAGAAAATGTTTATTTTAGATCAAGTTCTAACAAACAACCTGAGGCATACTAGATACAGCTACTAGACAGATGTATTAATTAGCAGACAACTTATTTTCCAAGTGACTGGAAATGTAAAATTTTTCCCATTTCATATTTACAAGTGAAGGTTCTTTTCTCCATTTGTGCAGAAAATCTACAGTGGAAAGTACTGTCAATTGAGCAGCATTCAGAAGTAAAATACTTGGACAATTTTGAAAAAACTTTAATCAGATCACCATGTAATCCAGATCACACACTTACCGTATGCTGTCACTGTCCCAACATAAGGCCCATCAACCACATTTTTATTTTCTTCAGCTAATGCTTTGATATATCTTTTGCTGAGATCCAAAATTTGCTCACGCAGGACTGAACTGCTTTCATGTTGCGTTTGCTGCTGAATAGTAAAATGCAGAAGCATCATTCCCCAAATGAAACCAAAAGTCACCAGAAAAAAGCCAAGTTTCTGAGAGGACAGCTTCCATGGAGAGAATGCCATGATTCCCAACAGCTTCACACAGTTACTACAAAAGTTCCTAAAGCATGAAGCCAAACAGCAAGTTCATGGTCCAGGTATATAGATATCACAGAGCGGAACTCAGTCTTATTCCAACTCCTTAGTCAACATATATCCGTGTTTCAGTTCCATCCTGTTGTGAAAGGAAAGAAAGGAAGCATTGTTACCACAACATATTAGAAAGTCTTACTACTAGCTATAGTAGGACTTCACCCTCACTGGTACAGAACAGGAGTAGACAATATGCTTTCTTTTTAAATGTTTAATGTGTCTGTGTCAACATTGTACTGTACTAGCCAGAGCACAAAGAAGCTGAGAAAAG
Source organism: Nestor notabilis (assembly GCF_000696875.1). Classification (NCBI taxonomy): domain Eukaryota; kingdom Metazoa; phylum Chordata; class Aves; order Psittaciformes; family Psittacidae; genus Nestor; species Nestor notabilis. The sequence continues at coordinate 18,740 of NW_009936745.1, forward strand.
CACTAGAAAGACAATGAGAAGAGGGAGAGATGCACCTGAGCAGTTGTAGAACACCTCTAAGTATCTGGATAAAATTCAATGCTTGAAGTGGTTTCTAAGCTGAATTTCAAGGTAAGGCTGCTTTTGCATTTTTTTTTAAGTGCATACACAAAACTCTGTGATGTTGCCAGTACAGCAACTTAAGACAATTCTCAACATAATTCAGTTCTCAGAAAACAAGTAATTTTAGCTGGCAGTGACACTGTTCAGAGTTCCTGGCAAGAGCTACGGCATATGGCTAGATAGATGATCAGGAAATCAGACTCCCTCAGGGGTAAAGAAGAAAAAAGAAATGTACATTATTTAAGCCAATACACTCTCCTGGCTTACACTGCAAGCAGTCAGAAGGCTGAAATAATCTCCTCTTTCTCCTGTGTGGCCTCTGCCATGCACAGTTACTCCTTATTCATAAAACATAGTCCAATGAATTTGCCCTTTACAATCAAATTCAAAACACAATCATCTAAATGCTACAACATATATTTTGCATATAAAAATAATGTTCTCGGAGCTTTTGACACACTAGGAAAAAAGAATTGTGATAATGGCCTTCATGACATCGTAGGACCATCTTTTCATGGTAAAAAAGATAAATCTTGGCATAAAGAATCCAAAGGCAAGAAAAGGTCTGTGATGAGGGCTGCAGGCAGGGTCCTTAGCATAAAGCCCAACAAGAAGAAAGGTAATTAAAAGGTAATTAAGTGTAACCCATCATGTTAAAACACATGATTTGGTAAAATGTTATCCTTTTAACTTCATAATGCTCCCAGACAGGATTAGAGAACATAATGTTCCCTTCCACTCTCCTCTGGTACAGATAATGCAGATGTTACTCTTTTTTTTTAATAGGATAATTACACAGATGCCTGCTAGCAGTGCTCCCTGTTCATTAAAATTCCCTTTAGATTTTCTGCTTTCAGTTGAACCAGCAGTTCTGCAGAGGGACAGAAATACCTTTGGACCACTTATCTTGAACACGCCTTGTGTGTGGGTTTAGCATTATTGACCATTATCGATCGTAGAAGTGAACGTGCATTACATAGTACACTAACATCAGACAAGGCAGCAACTGTACCATGCACATACATTGCTAAAAGAACAATTTGTAGCCATTGTTTGCTGAAGAAGGAATGGTGCAAAAAATGAATTGCAAGTACAGTGAAAAAGATTACAAAGCCCTCAAGTTGACCTTTTCCACACTTAAAATATCTCAATAAAGAAAATCATTAGTATCAATAGAGAAAACAAAGGACTCTAATGTTGCTCTCCATAAAAGTTAATTTTCTAAGAAATGGCAGAGGGAAGTTCTACTTCTCTCAGTTTATGTAACTATAGCCTTGGGACACTCCTGGACTGACTAAAAACTAGAGTATTGTTATTTCATTAAAACCTGAATGTTTTACTACTCTTTGCAATATCTGGTCTGATAAAATCTAGAAAAAAATAATAGTTTAAAATAACATCACAAAAAGAAATTGATAATTTTCTGTATAAAATCCTTCAGTGACTTAATTTCAAGTAAGAATTGACACTGTCCTCTACAGCAATAAGATTTGCAGTAGTAACAGCCAATATTTCTTCCCCAATTATCAGTTGTTTGTGAAGTGGAAAACACTGATTAAAAAAGTAACCCTATCGCCACCATGCTTTAACAGACAAGTGCTAACAATTTTTTATGACTAGTTGTTTAGGATGGAAACCCACAGAACATAATAAACATTAAAAACAGCAATAAAAAAATGCAAGCATTTCACAATTTTCTTTTTAAATTTCTAGAACAGAAACAAAGATTACAAAACCAGTATATGTCTAAGCTATGAGAATGATCTACTTAAGTACAACTGTCGACTTTGCCATTCTGTTTATCAACAGAAAAAAAAGCCTTCAATCCCCTCAAAAGCTGTAGCAAGGTAGACAGCAAATATTAAAGTTTTGCTATTAGAAAGGATTGCAATTCATTGACAGGTGGAAGAATGGCCCCCATTATTTCAAGTATTAAAAGTAATAAAAATAAAACCCCAAACCCCACAAACCAGCCCTATTTTTAGTGTCACTTAAGTAATTCCAGTGGCTAGCAACTTGAGGAATGCCCAACAACATCTACTTAACTGATCATCTTTACAGCACTGCTGGTGGCCATGGCAGTTTGTAAAGTGTACAGGAGAAGAATCTCTGTGCTTCCCACCACCTCCATGGCTGGACACACACCCACACTAACTTCGGTATATGTTTAATCCTAAATTTGCAGATGTCATGGACTGCAATACGACTATTCCCAGTTAATGATTACCATATACCTATAATGACTCATTATGTGGTATCTAAGTGGACAATGGTCAGAAGATATCAAGGAGTTATGTGGAATGCATAATGACAGCAGCACAGAAATACCTCTGTATTTCTGTTTTAACAGGGAATTAATAACTGCAATGAGGAATAGTTGAAGCAATCAATATACATTTTTTCTACTGTAATCGCTCATGGACTTTCATAGTGCCTACTGACTAGTTATCAATAGTTAAACTGATAGTATATGTCAGTTATAACTACCAAGTAAGCCATTCCCCAATGTAAAGTGGTAGAATATTTTCCTTATTCTCCCCCTTCCCTTAAAAATGATTGCAAAGGAGCTGATCCTCTTAACTATTAAGGCCTTTTCCTGGTCTGGTCTTCAAAATACACAATGGGAGTCATATCTAAAGAGGATATGGATAAATATATTTGTACACGCCTCTAAGGAGCGACAGGCTTTTTTGTTTGGTTGGGGTTTTGGGTTTTTTTTTAAGCTCTAGAAAGAGGTTGTCTCACTCTTAGACAACTCTTGAAATAATTCCAATGCTCCTCTGTAAACTGAGTATGTCATACTTGTGAGGTTGTAAAACTGTTAAGAAGATAATTCCTCCTGATTTACTGAGAGTAGATAATGTACCAAAGCTAAAGGCCAAGTGTGAAAAACAGGGTGAAAGTGAAAAGATATACAAGGCAAGAAAACCTTTAATAAAGAATAGCTTTGTTATATTCTTCCTTAAACTCAACTCCAACCACCAAAATCTCACCGCAGTTAAACCTATGCACTGATGTTTTGTTGTGTTTTGTTATGTTTCAAACAGACCAGTTACAATCTTTGTGAAAAACATACCACAATTTAAAACATAACTACCTCCACCCTTAACAAAAATGATTAGCACATTTCTTTGGAAAAGGGCTAACCTTGTACCCTTTTAAACAGGTGTAAGAATTTTGAAATACTAAAAGTACTACTAAACAGCTTCATTAAAACCACATTTTTCCCCGTTCTGTATTTAATAAAATCCTGTTCAACAGCTGGTCAATTCATTGGTTACAGAGGATAACATTACCAGGCCTATGTCATCAAACAAAAAAACCCTCATGCTATTTAGAATCCTAGCAGGAAAGGACTCCAATGCTAACGTGAGCTGTGCTTCAGGGATGCAAACCACACAGTTCTCGGCATTTTAAGCCTTTATCATCTTTTTTTTTTTTTTTAACTGCTTAAAATAGAGTACGAACAATCTTCATGTGAACAGATTTTGATGACACATATCCATGTATTTGTCTTCACAATTAAAAAGGAGAATTAATCATCTTCAAGAGATTAAACAATGTTTCTTTGTACATATGGACATATACAAAGCTTGATGCTCACTGTCCAATCTGTACCTATATAAGAAGTAATATTTATGCAGGGTAAACTTGGAACAGTACTATCCTCAGGATAGTCAGGATTCAACTAGTCAGGATTCAACTGTTCATCAGTTGAATGCAGTGTTGTTCATCACTACCTCTACAGTTATACAACCTTAACTGTCTGTAGCCAAAGCAGAAGCTGTTCCACCCATAAAAGTAACTGGAGATTAAGTAGTATTTAGTTATTAACTTATGAACTCAAACATTAGTAAACTAGAGCATGACTAGTAAACAATGTATATGCAGTTTTGTACCAAGCAGCTCAGTAAAAATAGTATTGCCACTGCTAGGAACAGGCCCCAGGCCTTATGCTGTGTTCCTATGAAAAACATTCAAGGACCAAATCCTGGCCTTTTATGCTTGTGAAATTATTAGAAGAACTTGTGTAAACTAGAGCTAGAGCTGGGTACCAGGTGCCTCTTGTTACAGCATACAGCTTAGATATGAGATAACAACACAAGCCTTGAAAATGTGGGCACAAAGGTTGAAAGCAGAAGCCTCAGAACCATAAGGAACTCCATGAGGGCCAATTATTAGTCCCTGCTGAAGTGCAACCTTGAGATTTGGAAAAAACCTTGCTTTTCTTTCAATAGCAGCAAAAGTTGAAAAGGAGGAATAAAACTGCTAAGCAACAAGAAAAGGCACCTGTGACAGCCTGGAACACCTCACTGTCAAGGCCCATAGCTATCCGCGCTAAATACATGGCACCAGCTCTATGGTAGTGTGTGCTCACAATTAATTGATAATGAGATTGTTACAGACTAATTACTTTGAATATGCAGTCGTAATGATTAGGAATGAGTAAGAACTAGCCATTAGCAATGTGTACTGCTAATGAGTATCAATCTAGTGAGGTTTTGTTATAAAATTTAAAGCTGGTTTAAACAACTGTTTTAGCAGCCTTCTGGACTTTCAGTCACACTCTCATTCTCGTCTTACATATATATCCATACACAAATGACACATATTCGCTTGCAGCACTGTGCCACCATGCTTGAAGCTGCATAATTACTGTACCACAATCAGCCCAAACAGGTGCTCTTAAAAACCGCCACACCAGGATCCTAATGCAAATACTGATCTATTTCCTAGATTCTTCTCTGAAGAGAGCCCCCTATACTTCTGTTTGCAACTGCTTCATTCTGCAGAAAAACTTATTGCAGACCAACCAAGGACATCAAGACATAAATTTCCTCTGTTCTTATGAAGGGTGTGCTAACCTAAAAGCTAACGATAATTCAAGCCCCAATCCAGTGGGCTGCCAACACACCTCGGCTACAGCCAGAAAACAGTGGTGAGTAAAAACACCTGCCATATCCTAGCACTTCTCTGCTAAGGGATGCTAGGAGTTATGCTTCATGCAGAAGCTGATGTAATGCATCTTAAAAGGGATAGGCAGTCCTCTAAAACCTCCTTACTAGGAGTAATGGGACTGCTAGGTTTTAACAGTTTAAACAAGACAAACTTCAACATATACAAAACCTAGAATTCCAGGCTGATGTTCGCTGTCTCCTCCTGCAGCTGCACTGCCTTAACAGATGTGCACTATACCCCAGCTGAATGCAAATTAATGCATTCCCTGGTACTGCAGTTCTTTATTCCTGCAGGAATATCTCAGCAGATGTCCCACGCCAGCTGGCCAATCTGCGTTCTGAAACAGTGCAATCCATGATGAAGCCACCCTGCCCCTCTTTTACTTATTGCAAGATCCTGGCTTTCTTTAGCCTTTATGGAGGCTGAATATACCTTTCCTTCTTCCAAAATACAGCATTAGCAATGGGATAAGATGCAGCTTACCACTTAATACAGTCTAGTGAAATCAAAGAACAGTCCTATGCTGTGTCAGTACAAGATAAGAAAGGATAAACTAGATGAAAGAAGAAAAAAGATGCCCAATTTCTGATAAGTATACTTGCATTTCAACATGATGTGTGCTCACACAGGCATTCTCCATTCCCAGCACCTCAGGAAGAAGAGGCATCTGAAAAAACCACAGAACTATCCGAGACTCGTGTTTATGCATGCTTTTGCTAACTGCACATTTTATAATTTAAGTTCCTTGGTATATAAAATAAATGTACAAAGCCATTTCCTTAGCTTCATGGAAAGTCTTAGTTTTGCTTTTTCTTCTGATGCTAGATTTATTTTCAGCAACGCTTCTGCCAACCCATTCTTTTCTCCTAGCTGACAGATGTCACTACGTCTTCTCTCTCACCACTCATCTACAGTTAAAATGGCACCACGTACTGTGCCTGAGGTGGCAATTCGGGATGCAATCCCATGAAGTGAGAAAAGCAGAACAACACTGGGTCACAACAGTAGAAGCAGGACAGATGGACTGAGGGAGAGCAAGAGTATAAATACTCTGGGTATGGGGGTTTTTTTAGGCTGGAGGGAAGATGACATGTTTGCTTTTGTGAGTGTGCATGTAGTAGAAATTGGCAGGAGGGAGTGGGATGAAAGTTGAAGAGGAAAAAAGCAGCCTTGATAAGGTGCCATGAAACAAAGCAAATTTTCATCTTGAGCAATCAGCTTGCCTTCATTTTCAAAAATAAACTCTCCACCTATCACAGTTTGGGTGGCAACCCCACCTTAATTTCCCCATGTGGGTCTGTGGTTTCAAAGAGTACTTCAAGATGTTTCCAGTTTTCTACCTAGCATATCATTTTCTGTAGTTTAGTCCTACACAAATGAAACCATCACATGTTCTTCCTACCATGTTGTTTGCTAACCCTGGTATTTCAGTGAAAAAAGAATAAAAAAGGGAGGAAAGTTTACACAGAAGTCAAAGGAAAAAAGATTACAGGAAAAATCCTTATGGATTGAAATCCTTATGGTTCAGATACTGTTAATCGATTAAAAGCACTCCAGGCAATACATTTAAGACCATAATCACAAACTAATCTGATCTTCTTTTAATGAAGTGCTTAGAGATAAAAAAACACAACAACAAACAAAACCTCCCCAAAACAAACAAAAACCCAACAAATTTTAGGACTAGGAATAGGACATCCCTGAACCTCAGAAAACCAGAACAAGACCTTGAACAAATAAAAGAAATTTACATTTTTACAGTCATTTATAGGTGTCCTGGGCTCAGCTACAACAGTCATTTTCTCTCCTTCTTGGTAGCTGGTGCAGTGCTGTGGTTTTGACTTTCAGCCTGGGAACAATGCTGATAACACCGATGTTTTTAGTTGTTGCTCAGTAATGTTTACTCTGACCAAGGACTTTCTCAGTCTCCTGCTCTGCCAGAGAGGAGGGGAAGCCAGGAGGAAGCAGAGACAGGACACCTGACCCAAACTGGCCAAAGGGGTATTCCATACCACAGCACGTCATGCCCAGTATATAAACTGGGGGGAGTTACCCGGAAGGCCCAGATCGCTGCTTGGGTCAGGCTGGGTATCGGTCGGTGGGTGGTGAGCAATTGTATTGTGCATCACTTGTGTTTATTGTTTTCTTTTCCTTTTCCCCTCTTAGTTTTATATTCTCTCCCCTTGTCATTTCCCTTATCATTATTATTATCATTGGTGGTAGCAGCAGTGGTTTGTATTATAACTTAGTTACTGGACTGCTCTTATCTCAACCCGGGGGATTTACATTCTTTCAATTCTCCTCCCCATCCCTCTGGGAGTTGGGGGGCGGGGGCGGGGGGAAGAAGGGAAGGATGGGGTGGGGAGTGAGCAAGTGGTTGTGTGGTTTTGAGTTACCAGCTGGGCTTAAACCATGACAATAGCCAAAGTATAGGGTATATTAATGACATTTGTCTTGTTACTGCATTTAAACAAGATGCCCAAAATAGCATTTTCCCACCAAAAAAAAACATTTCAGGATGTCAAGCATGCTCATTAAGAGATCAGGAAATCGGTTAGGGGTCTTTTTTTGGTTTTGTTGTTGTTTTTTGTTTGTTTAGTTTCTTGGTTTGTTTTGGTTTGTGCTTTTATTAAATTTTATTTTATTTTGCAAGAAAGTCTTTTATAGAAATAGGAATAGTCATCATCTACAACATCCTTAAAAACAGTGCAAAAAGTACGCATGAGTCATGTTCTCATGCCTTCAAAAGTCTACTATAAGTGAACAAGCAAACCTTAAGTTACTTCATTAATTTTAATGAAGTTTTAAAAATAGGTCTCATGGCCAGTAAGTTTTATCATTTTTCCAGTGTGGATACAAGTACATACCTTTTTTGCTTCCCCTCTTCTCAACTACCCTCAGTCAAAGGCTATATGACATCCTCTTACATAACTCTTGTGTTTACGTTTGGCATTTGTCCTCTGAAAGGCATAAATATGGCACCTGCTGGGAAGCATGGTCTCACACTTTTCAGATCCCATGGAAGTTCTCCAAAGTTGTGAACAAAATGTCCTTGGTTCTTACAGAGCAGTCCCATGTGTGCGATTTGGTTTCTGGTAATTCTCTCCCATGTCTTTAGGACACGGCATAATTAGAAGCAGGAGTTACAAGCATCACTGTGAACTTCTTCAGAAAACTTTACTTTTAATGAATAATAAAATTAACTTCAGCTTATAATCAAAGCAACCAAATTACTTAGCACTCCAAAAAGCAATACGTTTATTATGTAGAAATTGGATCCATTAACTCATTTTTTTGCATCAAGCAGATACTCCAGGATCCAGTCTCACCCACTGCTATTAGCCACAAATCAGCCTGTTACATCACATCTTGCAGTCTGTCCAAAAGAAAAAACAAGTAACTTTCAAGAGCAGCTCTGTCCAACTCACAAAGGAGTCAAAAAGTTCTTTGTATTCAGCAAGAAAGCCCTCATCGATGAGGATGCCCAACTATCATCCCTTGTCAGTTTGGTGGTCAACCCACTGAACAGTCCTTGGTAATTATGTTGGACCCCAGACAGACAGCTGAAAATAAAGTACAAGATTTAAGGAAAGACCCAAACATATTCATGGTTAAAATACCCACTACATCTTACTGAAAATGTTTTCAAAATTAGAAGACAAAAATATAAATACATCTGTGTAAGATAATTAACTTTCTTCAATTTCTTATAATTTGCTGGGGACAGTGGATAATCAAAGAGAAACTCTCATTACATAGGGTTTAAATAAATTGATGCTACAGCATTCTGTGTCCAAACTTTCTATAAAGGACAAATGCCAACAGAAAATTTAGAGGACTCAAAATAGAGGAAAAGTAGAAATAAATACATAGAAAAATAGTATAATAGTGCATGCTATTAAGTAAGTGTATATCAGATCATAGGGAAAAACAACAAAACAAACAACAAACCAAACTGCACATTGACAAAGTCTTCAGAAATATTTATTTCTTTTTGCTTTAGAACGTCTTGAACCTGGGTTAAAGTATAACATTTCTTCCAGCGGATTTGTTCTTGGCAAGCATTTTGAACACATTCCAGATTATGTGGATAGACAAAAGGCTGAAAATACAAGCTGCATCTCCAAAGCACAAAATTTAATGGAATTAAAATTCCAACACAGTCACCTGTTTGGAACCAATAGTGCTGTTGATTATTCTATTGCTCTAGTTTCTGTATTTCATCTTACTGAAAAGGATGAAATTGCAATTTATGTCATATCTAATGTTAAAGTTAGTAGAGCAGCAAAATATTCTAACCTATTTCCTGCATCACCTGTATATATCCTGTTGATTGACATTAGTATTTATCAACAGCTGATACCACCAAAGATTAGAAGAGCACTTTCACTGAAATGAAAGCTGCTAATGTTTATTATTTCTCTTTGTAAGTAGCAACAATTCATCACACAGAAATCAGCTTTACATAGCATGAAAAAATTCTATGCCATCCTGACTGATGAGTGACTATAGTGTTACTGTGTCAACAACAGCACCAAAGCTACACAGCTCACTTTGTTGCTAAACCGTAATAATCACTTATCACAAACATAGCGTTCCTGCTGTCAAAATGTTTAGAGAGACATGCATACAGTTCTGTACATAGAATCATAGAATGGTTCAGGTTGGAAAGGACCTTAAGATCATCTAGTTCCAAGCCCCCTGCCATGGGCAGGGATGCATCACCCTATACCATCTTGCCTAAGGCTTTGTGCAACCTGGCCTTGAACACTGCCAGGGACGGAGCATTTACCACTTCTTTGGGCAGCCTGTTCCAGTGCCCAGGAGAGTCCAATCAGAAATCTATCATCACAAGTCAGAAATTTAAAGCACTAGTAGCGCTTGAAAGTAATTTTTTTTCCTCTGAAAGCACAGGACCAGCTACCTTAATGGAAGGGAGCCACCGAGCAACTCTTGGAGGAAGCATTAGACAAATGTTTTGACACCTACACAGTTCTGATCCAGCTACCCATAAGCAAATGGCAGTAATACGAGTCTTCACATAAAACCTCTCCGCACGTGATTCACAAAATGCTGCTATGAATTTTAAAGCTTTACCATAAACTATGACAAATATTGAACAACTTGGCCACTACCACTCACAATACTGTGAGTGCCAGTGTCAATGCCAGGACAAGCATGACCACATTATAACCTGTCACCTATTATATTATAACCACTATGCTGCTGGAAGGCCATGAGCTTTCCAGTTATCTGCAGATCTAATAAACTATAGAAGCTTTCTTTGAAAACATATGAACTGTACTTTATCATAGGGCACAACTTACAAACTATTTTGAGTAAGTAAAAAACAGCTTCCCCTCTTTCGCCATCCCTAGACAGCTGCAGAACAACTTGTACTCGCATACTCTGAGGAATAGCTCTGTTTCAGCTGTAGCCCTTACAAAGATAAAGGCAGGACAGAAGGGAAGGAAAGTGACTCAGTAATAGCACTTTGTAGTTTCTCTCTAGAGTACTGCTAGGCAGGGCGGACACACAGAAAAACCACACACAATTGAAGAAATAATATGAAAAAGTCCTAGCAAGTAACAAAGGTTTCTGAGCTGATTTGCTGCATAACATTGTACTAAAGGATGGATGTAGAATCCTGGAAGTTCTTTTCACTGCTTATATCCCACTATTAACAACAGCATTTCTCTTTTTAGCATCTCTAAAGTTTTCAGGTCCTCTAGACAGCTATAAACTATTACTGGAGAAAGCTATTTCATCTGCTGGTTCTGGTCCACAGTGCAAAATGGTTTGGGTAATGAACTTTCTTTAATGCCTCAATGCTTTTTATAAATTAGCCAAACTACTGGGAAGGCCTCCTTTCCAAAGCACCTTTTAATGAGGTTATTGTCAATTCAAGGTTTGGTAGCCAAAGTAGCTCCATTTTCAGTGCTGAAAGCAAACCTTTATTCCTCCTGTAGTGCAGTTCCAAAGTAAATGCAAATGTTAACACTTCAGCAAATTTAATTATTTACAATATTGAAGGCTTGAGTGGTCATGGATTTCCTCCTCCTTCTCAAAGGTTCTAGTTAGAATTTACACAAGAAAGTTATCCTTAAATAAACCAGGAAATTAAGTCTGAAGTCTGGCCTTGATAGACATAAAATCACACCTTAGCACTTGAAATCTCTATTTACATTAGCAAGTTCCACAGCACAATAGGAGCGTATCTGCAAAACAAAATTACAGGTTTTGAGGACCAGACATTCACATTATCAGCATTCCAGCTCAGCAGTGCTGTGGATTATATCTAGTCTGATCTTAAGGACTAAATACCAACAGTTCGAGGACATTACTTGCATTCCTGAAATACCTGCATTAGAGGAATTCAGTTTGTGATCTCCAAGAGTACTCCACTATATTCACTATATTCAGTTCACTTAAAAAGCATGTCTCGTTCAAACCTATGTTTGAAAACATGCTCAACTACTCTGAACTACCAAACTTACTCATAGCATAGATATTCACCACAGAAATTGCCAAGGAAATAAACTCGTATCAATTACCTGCAGTTATCCTGTCAAGTAACTTAACACAATTTGTAATGTTAATGGCCACAAAGGTATACAGAAAAAATGTATCCCTCCCTTTACATATATTTTGGTTATAGAATGGCGTACGATTGCAGACTTACTAAGAACACATTTGGAAACCAGACTTCAGCTTATGCTTGAATGAGCTGTAACTACATCAAAAAGGGGGCTTCTGAGCCAGCTACTAATTTACAGAAAGCTTGCAGAAATTTCACTATCAGTTTGACTGAAATGCCAGTGGGAAGTTATGAGCGTCAAAACTGGATGACTGAAAGAGCCTTGTTTCATTGGGAAATTAGACTTGAGAAATAAATAACACCTCCCCCCCCAAAAAAAAACCACCAGACATTTTGTATTCATACATTTTAGGTGTAACAGATTACAAATAAATAATATCAATAGGAAAATAAACCTCAGGTCTTCCTTGCAAATTCTTGTTCATAATTAAAAATGTTATCAGCATTTCATTGACACAGTAATTGACGCAGCTGCAGAATAGTAGATACGAGAACAAAGTTGTAGAGAAAAATCTGAGGGCTTGTGTGGAAATCTCTATAGGAAAGACTAAAGTATTAAGCTGCTTAAGAAACTGAAAGGTGAGACAGGGAGAAGAATACCAAATGCTCTGAGTCCAGAGATGAGGTAAGAAAATATTTCAATGACAGTTTAAAAGACAGCAAACAAAACAAATGTTAAGCAGATTAAAAGGTACCAGAAAAAGCAGTCTGATAGACAAGGCCTAAATAACCTGAATGGTTGAATATACTGGGTCACGCAACACCAAGGAAAGAGATCAAAGAACGTTAAAAAAATACTAAACCAACATCAGGAGTGCTATGCCAACAGACAAAAAGGAGATTACAAGTGCAACTGGTAATGCATAACTACTAAGTTTCCACATGCCACTAGGACTGTAACTATTGATAAAGGAAACTGTTTGTCGAAAGAGTTATCGGCATTTCCTGATATATTTAAGCTGTCAGAGCTTTCACCTTGAGCAAGGAATAGGTAGTTTTTCATTCATGAGAAAGACACAATCAGTGATTAGAACTTCCTATTTCAAGACCTTAAGTAAATTATCCAAGACAAAGAGAAACTCCTTCAGAACTACTATTTCTTAATATTATTGTTAGTTTTATCAATATATCAACTTCAGAAAAAAAAAAAAAAGAGATTCTCCTAAGGTCCGATCTTTATGTAATTTATCTTGCAAAAAACTGCAGTGATTTACTCCCTAAGGATCGGCCCTTAGTGTGTATATGTGTAGTGGAATGGATCTGACTTTCATTCACGAGTGTAATCCTTTCTACAGCTCTCAGTAGTCATCAGGGACAAAACATAGCATCACCTTTGCATAAGACATTATGGGTCTTTGTTAAGGTTGCTACACAGGCAGTAAAAGGATGCTGTAGACAATAATAGGAAATAAAATTACGGACACTGCAAGAACATATTCAAGATTTACATGCAAGATTATGAAAATATTTGGTATAAATTACATACTAAGCTGTCATGGTTTAATCCCAGCCAGTAACTCAGAACCACATAGCCACTCACTCACTCCCCCCTCTTCTTCTTCCCCTGTTCCTGGAGGGATGGGGAGGAGAATCGGAGGAATATAACTCCCACGGGTTGAGATAAGAGCACTCCAGTAACTAAGGTATAATACAAACCACTACTGCTACCACCAATAATAATAATTATAAGGGAAATAACAAGGGGAAACCACACAACTGCTCACCACCCGCCGACCGATACCCAGCCTGACCCAAGCAGCAATCTGGGCCTTCTGGGTAACTCTCCCCAGTTTATATACGGGGCATGACGTGCTGTGGTATGGAATACCCCTTTGGCCAGTTGGGGTCAGGTGTCCTGTCTCTGCTTCCTCCTGGCTTCCCCTCCTCCCTGGCAGAGCAGGAGACTGAGAAAGTCCTTGGTCGGAGTAAACATTACTTAGCAACAACTAAAAACATCGGTGTTACCAGCGTTGTTCCCAGGCTGAAAGTCAAAACCACAGCACTGCACCAGCTACCAAGAAGGAGAGAAAATGACTGCTGTAGCTGCACCCAGGACATAAGCATTTACAGCTCAGGAACTCCAAGGTCTAGGGTCACATTGATGACTTATATCAAATGGTAAACATTATCTCCTTCAATGTGGTCAGTGACAAGTCAGAGTTCATTAAAACTTAATGTTTGTCAAAACTGTAAGTAATACTTTGATATGTTCTTCAACCTGTTTTACACACAAAATCACATAGGCAGAGATACTTGGAAGCACTGTATACCCACATATCTAACCACAGGTGACAGCAGAGACAGAACTAACCATCCTCTATAGACTTTGTCAATTTCTATTAGTTTCTTCATGTTTACTTTGAGAATAAATTCCCATCAATGGTCTGACAATGCATAATTATGTTTATTGATACCGAGAGTCAAGTTTTCTTCCATTAAATATTGCACAGGAGTGTCAAGAAGGGTGTTGGGTTGGGTGGGTTTTTTAGTGTTTTAAATCTGTTACATCTGAAGATAGTGAAAAAAAGAATGCTTTTAAATCTACCCTTGTCCCCAGTTGTAGTTTAGAAAGTACAGAGTAAGTACAGAAAAGTTTCCTATAGAACCAGTCAGCTGGCTGCTCAGTTTCTGCTACTAGCACAACACTATCTTCCAGCCGATGTACTACTTTCAAAGTTTGTGCGCATTCACTTGATCAGGCTTCCAAATTCCACTTTCCTAGCAACAAAATCTTCTTTCTGAAGCTTAGTAAACATACTTCCTCACAAGCAGCAAAGCTTGTGATATCTCCCATATTTCGTACTGGGAACCATCCATACCACTATGTTTTAACAGTTGGCTGCGTAGTGAGTGTCAAGCAAAGAAACACTTACTTGCATAACATCCTTTCTGCATTTTTATATAAGCACAAACCAAGAAGCACATACTGCTAGAGAACAGAATTATTTTGGTGCATATCAGATTTTTCAGATTGCTTTATCAAGTACGATTTTAATATCTCATCCATTCCCTCTTCCCCTTATATGCTTATATGTTATCTAAACTTCGAACTCCAAATCCAACAAAAGAACAACCCGCCAAATACTTGTTTTATAGATGCAACAAGTTTTGTGAGTTTAGCTGGTAGCACGAGGTTCCAGTTTGTCACATCTGCTAATTGTGAAGCCTCAACCAGAGCTCTGCTTTGGCTTGCAAAGCCAAAACCAGAGAAAGCTTCTATCAGCTTGACTAAGAGAAAAGATACCAGCCAAACATCTCTCTGTCATTAAACAAAAGCTTTTCCAACAGACACAGTCAGTGCCGTCAGCTGGCTTGCAGCCTGCACAGTACTCAGTGCACTGACCTGCCGTAGCTCGTTGTGACTGATGACTGCAAACCAGAAGTCACTAAAGTTAAGAAGGTATGGCTTGTTAGGCTCTACTGCAGGTAGAGTTTAATTTGCAATAGTTGTCCCAGTTGACGACAGAGCAACTGACTGCATGTGTACCCAAATAAATGGGTTTGTACCTAATTCTCAATCTAGGTAATGTAAAAAATCCAGAAAGTCCATTACTAGTCCCACTCAGTTTGCAGTACAGCAGAAAAATCTGGACTGGCAAGTCTGATTGGCTTCTATTTCCCAGTACTAGGAGGAAGACCGTACATGGTGGGTTTAAATGGCAAAAGAACGTAATAGTCCTCAGAACCCCCTTGCAACTCCATTCAGGTTCCATGGCTAGGAAAAAAATGCAGAAAAATGTCCCTCAGCTTTTGTGGTGGAAGTGGGGACAAAGCGTTCTTCCTTCCTTCATATCACAAAGCTTCATGTTATATGGTGCCACCACCAACCAGCATGTATTATCTGCATTTTCCTATTGTGCCCCCATGCTCTCTCGTGATCTCTTCCCTGCCGCTGGTCCACAAGCAGGAAGTCCTCCAGTGTTGGACCACCTTTTCACCATACAGTCCCTTCCCACAGGAGGAAAGTGCCACAAAAGGGATGAGGAAGCATGCAAAGCACTAAAGGTAAACATTACAAATAGAAATATTTGTCCCTGATGCTTTGATATCTCCTCCTACCAATGGCCTCTAAGTACGAGCTGGTATACAGTACCCCTTAAATTGTTTTACACTACTAAATGCACTACGCATCCATCATATTATGGCCTTTGATATTTTCTAATTCAAACAAAGTGAAAACTCACTTCTCAAAAAAAAAATATTTTTTCTCTGCATGGTAATGAAAAAATAGGTATTGTCCCCACTTCAGGTGACATCTTAGTCTTTTGAGGGCATTGGAAGAATTATTACTTGAGATTTTTTCACAGTTTCTCCCAAACCAAAGGACAAAAAACCTAATATAGTACCAGTCTCTGAAGAGAATAATGGTAATTCTTTAGCTTTTGAGTATTATAATGCATTAGATGTAAACCTTCATAAAAAAAAAACCAAACCCGTTTCATTCCCCACTGAAGGCCAGCCATCTCTGAGGCAACCCTCAACAACCAAACAGGAACGCTTTCATCATGTTAGAATAAGTAGTTTAGTGGGGAGAAGAGCAAACATGCACAACCCAACACAAACAATTTGCACATGTGTATATATAGAGATTTTAAAAAACCCCAACAACAACAACCAAAAAAAACCCCAAACCAAAAGAACAACACAAGATATTTTGTAAAATATGCTTCACAAAAATACAGGAGAAAACAACGTTTAAGACAGCATGATGGTGAAAAGATAACCTGGTAGGCTGGCATTTTTCCCCACTTTAGTCAATATTTTAATCTTTTTAGGGGACAGGGAGAAAGGACAAGTTTGAAGGACAAAGTAGGAACCAAGAATAACAAAGATCTAACATTAGCAGTGGGTAAAAGATAAACGTTAGAATGTTTCATGAGCAAAACTGAAGTGACATTGCAAATACTGCAAGCACATAAACATGAAGAAAATTAAAAATGCAAACCAGCAAGCCTTAGAGAAATGTCAGCAAAACCTCTAACAAAAAACTTCCCCACATTATAGCCAACTCCAAGAAGCCCATCTTCAAAGAAAAGTAGATTGTTTTTTCCTTCCGAAAAGGGAAAGATGCCAAGACATCCCACAATTTTAATTTGAGAACCTTGAGAAGAATTCATCTGGAAACCTATCACTGCATAACTACAAAAAATAAGTCATCCACTGAATTCAATTTATTTAAAATAAAAATATATTCACTAACATTTCCTATTCTTCCTCCTCCACTGGTTTTTGGGAGTTTGGTTTTGTGAGTTGTTTGGGGGGGGGTGGGGTGGTTGTTGGGGGTTTTTTTGGTTTAAAAAAGGGTTGTTTGTTTGGGGGTTTTATTTCAACATGGCAAGAAATTTTCAGAAGATTACGGTTGGAAAGACTATTAAATTAAATACCTGTTGTGGAATTTT
The DNA here is from genome assembly GCF_000696875.1 of Nestor notabilis. Taxonomy (NCBI): domain Eukaryota; kingdom Metazoa; phylum Chordata; class Aves; order Psittaciformes; family Psittacidae; genus Nestor; species Nestor notabilis. The sequence continues at coordinate 35,798 of NW_009936745.1, forward strand.
TCAAGAAAGCGTTTAAACAGGACTGGCTAAACCAAACCAAACTCAAAGCAAGAGAGTGAATTGAGGCAAGAAAGAAAAGCAGCCACCCCTAGTTTTCAACATATCACGTAATCTTATGTACTACCTACAACGAAAACAGAATTAAAAGAAATGAAAGGAATAATAAAATTTGTAAGAAGATAAGGCTGGTTACAAATTCCAGTGAAATAGATAATCCATTCATCTCTACCTAACCTAAGCTTTCAGGTAAAACACAAGGAGGGAAAAAGTAGCTCATCTAACAGTATTGCTTAAGGTTAAATAGCTAAGAAGTTCTGAGTCGATGTATAAGATGAAAGCACACAGCACAAAACTCAGGTAACATATCTATTAAGAAATATATAAAAAAAAAAAAATACTGTGATTCTTGTGAATCATAACCCCCAACCTTGACCACATTTTTCACAAATCAAGTTGCAATACTTATACATACTTTTCTGTCTTGAAAGTTAAATTTTGGGTACCTAAGAGTATCAAATTGTACAGTACAGTCTACACTGTGTAGAACAAGGAGAAAAAAAAAAGAAAAAAGAAAAAGATATTACCACAATTGCCATCTGCTAGACCAGTAGTAGTTGGATTTCACTGGAGTATACAAGTGAATGTGTCATACTGTACACACCAGATTTTGAGCATTAGACCTACCCCTCCAGATTTGTATTTGCATTACAGTAAATCTTACATATAGATTAGGACACTTTGGCTTGTCATAGGACAGTACCAAAGACAAAGATACGTGTTGTGCCCAGCACCAAAGCCATGCAAAACCAGATGGTAAGAAGGAACTGATGGACTGCAAACACAAAGAAACAAACCTTAGGAAGTAGTGCTAACGAGACAGGGAGTCTCATTTCCTTTTTTATCTGTAGACGTCACAGCAGAGCAAAGTTTTCAGAAGAAATCTGAGGAGAACAGTGAAGTAGTTTTGCCAAGATTAAAGGGAGAATTCCTACCAGTTAGGGGGGAGCACGAGAGAAAGCAAAAAGACACTTTTCCCAGACCCTCCACAAGTTTGAAAGTCTAACATGGGCAGCACATGGCCCAGGTGGAGGTCGAAGCATCCCTCACTGCTGAACAGGACGTGCAGAGTGTGGAAGTGAAGACAAAGAGATTATGTTCCAGTGGGGAGAACAGGAGTGGAAGGAAGTATGGGTGGGCAAGGGAAACACGGTCAAACTGATATGTACAGGAAAATGCAGAATGTAAGAGAGCTGTCAGCAAAGCAAGACCACACTTGTTAAAGCCAGAGAAAAATCATGTTACACTAAACTGAAGTTAGAAAAAGAGGAGCGGTGTTTGCCTGTTAAAATACGTATGCTATTTGACAGGATGAAAACGGCCATAAACCACAAAGTAGGATAAAATTCTGCAAGATGCAGGTTTCTTGGTTGGTTGTTGTTGGTTTGGTTTTTTTGTTTTTGTTTTTTCTAATGTCTTAACATTCAGATTTTGGAAGGAAAGGCTGATATTGAGGCTAGGAAGGGAACAGAGGAGAAAACAGTTTCAAAAACATGAAGTTCGATTTACCACCTTAACAGAAGTTCATTGTGTAATATAGGGCTTACATGCAAGAATATGTCATTGCAAAAAACAAAAAAAACCCCCAAACCTAACAAAAAAACCCACAAACAAACAAAAAACAAAACACAACCATCAAACCCCCCTCATTTACAGTTTATTATTAAAAAAAAAAGTTATGTTACTACCTACATTTAATCACTATGACTGTTAAGGAACGAGAACAAATTCTGAATCTCTGCCAACACCAACATTTTCCTTTACTACAGAAGTATGCCTTAAATGGAAATAACACACAAAGAAAAATAAGGAGGTTTTTTGTCAGTTATGCCAGATGACTGCCAATAAAAAATGCTCAGAATTTGTTAACAGATTCTAAAATATTTTTCTTCTAAATTTTAAAGAATAGATGCCTCAGAGGTGTAACTACAGAAGTGTTTGTGTTTTCTTTTTTAAAGGGTTCTTTTTTTAATTTATTATTAAAACTTTTAAAGCACAGGAGATCCCTTTCCTTTATTTTAATGTATGAAATAGGTTAAAGAACCCCACAGAAATCATTCATGTTACGCAAAGCATTGTCCTTGAATATTTGTGTTGTTTCTACCCTTTAGCCCACAACACTAGAATTTCTTATAATTAACTGAGAACTGTAAGGCAAGCCCCCAAAAAAAACAACCACCCAAAGCCTTTAATTATGGCAACTGTGAACAGCACAGCAAAAATAAAGAATTTTAAAAAAATCTCAATGCAAAGAGGTGTCCAAGAGATTTGTGAGCATGCCCAAATATACAACTCCCACTACACTTAATGAGACACTCCTGACTATTCCTATAGGTGTCTGAACACCTTCTACAAATCAAACACTAAGGATTTGTCTGAGCATACTTTGCACCTGCAGTCCTCATCAACGTCAATTTGGTATTGTGGGCTTTTGGCACGTCTGAAAAAGCCTACACATTTAAGTCATTTCTGATTACCTCCATCTGTGCACATTTATTCTTGCATAAAAGTATCTCATCTCTGTTTACAGTTTAAACCACAAGCCTGGACCTTGGGCTCACACATGGAGACATGAACACTAACAGCAATTTATAAGAGTAGGAGTGAGGTCTGAATTTTTCAACACCCGCTTTTTCTTCCCCCCCTCCCCTTAATGTGCTGAAGGGGGAAAAAAAAAAGAATTTCTGTAGGATTTGGAGTATTATACTTGCTCCATTTGGAAAGTCAATTTAAATCACAGCTGTAAATCAAGAATTCATAAGGATAGGAAAACTTTTCTTAAAGAACTGTTACTGAAAGTTATCTTTTCAACTACTTCTCGTGCTTCACTTAAACACTGAAAAACTGACGTGACCCCCATTTTAAGGTTTACACATTCTCAATTATCCTCAAACAAGAAATCATATTTTACTGCTCTCCTTTTTATGTTGTACCAGTTTTCTACCTGAATTTAGGATATTTCTAGAGCCATATCTTATATGACTGTATGTTGAATATAGATATGTATGAATTCATAGATATATGAATACAAATGAATGCAAAAATAGTTCTAATACAGACTAAAATCCCAAATGAATTAAGAAGAATCTGAGAAGTAAAGAAATATGTATGTGACAGAAGTCACAGGAAGTCATTTTCCATCACTTGCCTTTTGAGAGGGCAGTCAAAAGCTGTTGAATTTTGGTATTTGGGAAAACTTGATCAGCTCAAGGACTATCTATTCCCAAAAATGCGTATATATTTAGCAAACTCTTCTTGGCACCATCTTGAGAACATTCATATTAACAGATGGAATAAAAATGCAGCTCATAGGCAGGACAGACTGACCTTTTAGGACAGGACTCATTTCACCCATGGCAGATGGGACAGCATACTTTAGGAACACTGCAAATTTCCATCACCAGTTAGCTCAGCAAAAGGTTATCTGGGTCAGTCACTCAAACCTGAAGACCTAACAGTGTTACAACTTCCTCAAGTTCTGCAGGATCTTAATATATTCAATAAAATACAGATATTGCAGCCAGGACTTCTTCACCAAAATGCTAGGAAGCTGCCCCTGCAGGAGAATTTGTTGCTGTTTCTACTGTTAACATTATTGAGAGACATGGCCTTCTCAAAACCACGTCAAGACTGATAAAGATCCTGCATGAGCTGCATCAGGCAGAGACTGCTGTTGTGTTTTCTTGAAACTCATTAGCATTGCACAGCTGATGCCACAGTGACAATGACAGCCCAAATGGATCTGACACAGGTTGTAGTCAAGGTAAGAAAAAAAAAAATCAGAAGATAAACTTAAAAAAAGTTTTAGCCTGTGATAACGGAAGCAGATTTAATTAAGGGTAGAAGCAGGTGAATGGGTTATCACCAAATGGGTTCTCAAGCACTGGAACAAGCTGCTCAGGGAAGCAGTTAAGTCACCACACCTGAAGGACTTAAAAAGACCTGTGGTGCTTAGGGATGTGGTTTTGTGGTGGACTTGGCAATGCTAGGTTAATGGTTGGACTTGATGATCTTAAAGGTCTTTACCAATATAAGTGATTCTGTGATTTTCCTGATGAGTTCTCTCACAGGTTGTCCTGATGACACAGGTCTACTTCTGAGGTTTGCATGTTACAGTGAATCTCAAGATTAGCTTTCTTTAGAGATGCCAGAGAATTAGAAGTGAAGAAATGGCTTGATGACTTGCATGTCAGGTGAAGGAGGCTATTTTAATTTTGAAAAAGTTGCAAGAACTCCTAATTACTTCAAGAGAACACACTGCTACCCACCCTGTTTAGATATGAATTCTAGTCTGTGTGCTCAGAGCATTAGCTAGCAATATGCTCTTGTAAGTAACCACAAAATACTAGTTCCCCTGACCACCATCAGTCCTGATAAATATGGCAGTCACAGACCTTAAGGTTAGCATGAGGAGTTGGAGCTCAAATTTATTTTGAAGATACACAGATTTATTGTTGGATTACTTACAAAGAATTATGTATGCACACAGTTAATTTCTGTAGCATAAAAAATTAATCTGTTCTTTTTCTAATCATTCATTTGATCTTGAATAGGGAATTATCAATGCTGGGAGCTCAGGGACAGGAAGAAAGAAAAAGAAGTACAGCCAGTACCAAGTAACAGATTCAGTCCAAAATAGTTAGAAGCTGGTCTAAAGAAAAGATTGACACCATTAAAAAAAAAATAATTAAAAATCATCATGACTTGCAGCAATTTAAAAAGGAATAATCATCATTCAGAAGTCCACCTTAATGATGCTACTTGATTTTTAAAAAGTGCATTTGTTTACAGTACTGAGAAAATAAAGACTACTATAAAAATCACCCGACTCACATGTTTTTGTTTCTTTTTTTGCTAAGTAACGAAGAGAGCAGAGAGTTTCATTTAGGAAATAGAACACAATACACTGAGTGATTACACTGATAACACTGGAGAAGACGAACCCTGCTGAATGCACTTCAGCCTCTTTTTATAAAAAGATCATTAGCAATGTACTACTTCGCAGCAACAGAAGAAAAAGTATAATCCCAAAGCAGTGTCTGTCTCTCTTTACATTTCGGTTTTCAGCATTATGCCTGATCTTTCCATTACCCTTTAACTCCTCCTGCAATGCCCGGTGATGAGTCTTTGTTACAGCAAGTAACAGTAATAAGATTGGAAAGAAAATAAATTAACTTTTTTCAACTTGCTCAAAATTCATTTGCTTGGCTGAACAGGAACAAAGTTTCTCACCACAAAAGCTGCTTGTTTTCAAACACCTGTTAAGTGCTAGTTTACATAAAAGCAAGATCACTTTTGACAGTGCATGATTTGATACCCAGTTTTTAAAATGGCAGTAGGCCTTTCTCTCCCCTTACCCATTTTACGTATAACTGCCTTAGTCTACTGATAGACTGAACTACTTAAGAATCATTACATAAGTCGCATGCAACACACTTTCATTACATCTAAGATTTAGTATTAAAATTAACAAGAAGTTTTATCTGTGTTCTGATTTTAGCTTTAGATCACACATTTTTCTCCACTCCTGTAAAGATTTAATTTGGCTTTGTGAGGGATAATTCAATTATTTTGAAGTCTGTCAAACAATTCACATCAAGACTACAAGGTCTGTGACTACTCACAGACTCAGACATGCTGGTATGTATTTGAAATACACAAAAGCCGCTTAGAGGACTAATGTTTTTTATGACAGCTTTTATCTTGAAATTACAAGTTCAAGGTATTTTAATGCTGCTCACACTTATTTGAAGAATTATAGTTACTGCCATAAGCCTACATTTGCCATTCTCAGAAACCTTGCCTTTTTAACACAGTTGTAAAAACTAAATAACAGCATCAGTATTAGTCTATATGTAACTAGACTTCACAGTAACATCAGCAGCAGTCAGTGTCAAGCAAGAATATACATATTAGAGACACAGTTCAAGGTACCAAGCTGGCATATTTCAAGGACTTTTAAATGCTTACCAAAACTTAAAAGAATAAACAAATAAGTTTCATGTTTCAAATATCTGTTCCAAGCAACTTATTTAGTTTACACATAGTTGGCTTTTACTAACAACCCATACATACAAAAAATTTTGGAGCCAATACCACAATTCTTGCAACCATTTACCAGAAAAGCACCATTAAAATCTTGCATTAAAATACTTTTGTTAGTATTTTTGCAAGAGACAAGCATCCCTTCATCAACAGAATTTCTACTAAGTGTCGGACACAAGTAAATGTATTCTGGCCACAAACCTTGGCTGCATTTAGCCAAGTAAATGATGCAAGTCTTATGAAATTGCTTTGAAGGAATTTTATCTCAACCATGAAAGAAAGGATAGTTATAGGCATTATTCCACAACAGCTTTCCACAATTACAGTATTTTGTCAATGAGATTTTATGCAGGTTACTACAAAGCCCATTCTGTTTCCCAGACAGCCCTAGAATACACTGTACAGTATCATTTAGCAATTGTGTGAAAAGCATCTACTTTCATCCTAAGGAATTACAGACAAGTTTGGTCAAGTTTAGGAGCACTCTATGCTGTTGCTGCCTTATTTCAGGTCCCTTTCTAATCAGCAATCTTCCCACTGACTAGTTCCAATAGTACCTTCATCCCCAGAGAAGGGTTCTGGTTTTCCTGTGTTGCACCTTGTGAATAAGTCTTCAAACTTCTGCTTCAAAATGTCTGTTCCCTACATGCTTGTCGTGGTTTAAGCCCAGCCGGAAACTCAGAACTGAAAGTCAAAAACACAGCACTGCACCAGCTACTAAGAAGGAGAAAAAAATAACTGCTGTAGCTGAACTCAGGTCAATGCTCTTCAGGAATATGTTGTAAATGAGTAGAACTTGACTAGCAGCTCTTAAAACAGATAGAAGTCTCCTCTAGTGCAACGAATGTGCTTAATTCCATGTATACATATATAACTTAAGTCAAAACCACTCCCACAAACAGCCTCCTTTTCATGCCTCACAATCTGAGTTGTGTGATTACAAAAAATATAAAACATCCAAACAGCTTGAGCACTGAGCCAGCATAGCCTCTTTCCATGGGAATACTGCCAGTGTATCTAAACCAGGTAAGTACAGAGTAGAAAACTGAAGCTCTATGTGATTTATGCAATATTCATTCAGATCAGCTGCATACAGAAGTCTGCTGAATTTCTACAGATTGACCTTTTTCAGATTTGGAAAAACTTTTAAAAATTATTCAAGTTCTACAAATATTTGATATTATTTATTTCTATATTTTCTGAGCAACCAGGGATCAGGTTGAAAAGCTAATGCTAGAATTAAATCTGGCCAGGGATATCGAAGACAACAAGAAACGCTTCTATAGGTACGTCACTGATGAAAGAAAGATGAAGGAAAACGTAAGCACTCTCTGGAAGGAAACAGGAGACCTGGTTCCCCGGGACATGGAGAAGGCCATGGTACTAAATGTCTTCACCAGCAAGTTCTCGAGCCACACTGCCCAAATTGCAGAAGGCAAAGGTAGGGAGTGGGAGAATGAAGAACTGCCCACTGTAGGAGAAGATGAAGTTCAAGACCATCTAAGGAATGTGAAGGTGCACAATTCTATGGGACCTGATGAGATGCATCCGTGGGTCCTGAGGGAACTGGTGAATGAAGTGGCTAAGTCACTAGCCATCATATCTGTTAAGTTATGGCAGTCCAGTGAAGTTCCACTGACTGGAAAAGAGGAGACATAATCCCCATTTTTAAAAAGGAAAAAAAAAAAAGCCAAAAAACCAAACAAAAAAAAAAAACCCAAAAACCACCAAAAAACAACAACAAACCTTGGGGAACTACAGTCTGGTCAGTCTTGTATTGGTGCTTGGCAAGATCATGGAGCAGATCCTCCTGGAAACTGTGCTAAGGCACACAGAAAACAAGGAGGTGGCTGCTGAGAGTCAACATGGCTTCACTAAGGGCAAATCGACATTTGGTAGCTTTATACATTGGGGTTACAGCATTGATGGATAAGGGAGAAGCAGCTCAGGTCATCTACCTATGCATGCGCAAAGCATTTGACACTGTCGACACATCATCCTTGTCTGTAAGCTGGAGAGGCATGGAATTGACAGATGGACCGGTCGGGGGATAAAGAATTGGCTGGATGGTCACACTCGAAGAGTTGCAGTTAACAGCTCAATGTCCAAGTGGAGACCAGTGTCTTCAGGGGTCAGCACTGGGACCGACACTGTTCAACATCTTTGTCAGCGATAAGGACAATGGGATTGAATGTCGACAACACCAAACTGTGTGGGGTGGTTGACATGCAGGAGGGAAGGGATGCTATCCAGAGGGAACCTGACAGGCTGGAGAGGTGGGTTCAGCAAGATGAACTGCACCTGGGTTGTGGCAATCCCAAGCACAAATACAGACTGGGCAGAGAATGGATTGAGCAGCCTTTAGGAGAAGGACTTGGGGGTGCTGGATGATAAGAAGCATAATGTGACTCAGCAACGTGCACTCGCAGCCCAGCAAGCCAACCATATGCTGGGCTGCATCAAAGGAAGTGTGACCAGCAGGTTGAGGAAGGTGATTCTCCCCCCTCAGGAGTCCCCACCTGGAGTACTGCATCCAGCTCGGTGGCCCCCAACATAAGAAGGACATGGAATGTTGAAGCGAGTCCAGAGGGGGGCCATGAAGATGATCAGAGGGCTGGAGCACCTCTCCTGTGAAGACAGGATGAGCTGGGCTTGTTCAGCCTGGAGAAGAGAAAGCTCCAGGGACACCTTAGAGAAACTTCCAGTACCTAAAGCTGCTGACAAGAAAGCTGGAGAGGGACTTTTGACAAGTGCATGTAAGGATAGGACAAGGGGGAATGGCTTTAAATTGGAAAAGAGTAGATTTAGATGAGGTACAACGAATAAATTCTTTACTGTGAGGGTGGTGAGACACTGGAACAGGTTGCCCAGAAACCTGTGGCTCCCTTTTCCTGGAAGTGTTCAAGGCCAAGTTGAACAGTGCTTTGAGCAACCCGGTCTAGTGGAAGGTGTCCCTGCCCATGGCAGGGGCGTTGCAACTAGATGATCTTTAAGATCTCTTCCAACCCAAACCACTCTGTGATTCTATGATAAGGAGGTAGACATGGATAGTTAAAGCAGTTCTGAAGGAGTCACAGAAAGCCTCAGTGGGAGATAATGCTCCATTTACCCCAGCAGCTGTAGGATGAGTGGTAGCTGAATTAGCATCTTCCTTGAAAGCACCATAAATAACTCTCAAGAGTTGGTGTGGAAGGCAGCAGCAAATAAAAAATAAAATAAAATAAGGGGATAAAACCCACACTGATCTGCAGAACTGCAAAATTTGTCTTGACTTGTGTGGGAGAACTCTTGGGAGTTAGCTGCTCTGTTTCACTGTTAACACTGCCCACAGAACTGCAGCCTCTTATGCTTTCAGGAGGCAAGAGTATGATTCTGTGTGCTAGGATGCAGGGATATCACATAAGGCATGACATCGCCCATGTTAATGTGACATCCTCCTACTCCCCTCACTTTCACTTCAGCCCCCATTACCTATGAGGTGAAGACGTCACCAAGCTGTCATGGGAATTTTCTGTGTAACGTCAATAGAAGAGGTTTCAGTATACAAATGTATTGCAAGTGCTCTTTTGAAGCAGGAAGTTTTGTGGTGGGGATGCACAGAAATTTGTATCAAGCTCGATCCAATATAGAATCATATAATGGTCTGGGCTGGAGGGGACCGTTAAGTTCATCTAGTTCCAACTCCCTTGCCATGGGCAGGGACACCTTCCACTAGACCTGGTTACATACGTCTTTCACTAAAAAGGGAAAAACCTATTAATATTATAGCATGCCAAACCAGCAACAAAACCCACACAGTCTGAGCAATATTTTCAATACAACATAGTATTACTCATACACATTACACTTCGAGTGCAAATTCTCATTTCTCCACCTCGTTTCAGCTTCCCTTCCCATCAAGAGGCGTACAACAAAAAGGAAACGAAACAGCTGCAGGAGGTACAATCCTACATATGGCACTCTAACATGCATGCTGCAAACAACCTTTACTTTTCTGCTTCTGTACACTTTTTAAAAAGCTTAATAAAAATTCACAAAGATGACCTCATACATAGCACTGGTAAGCATTTTGTATTTAATCTCTGGAAACAGGTGACAAAATACTTACTTTCCAAATTAGCACACAAAGCAAATGGCAATCCCACACTAAGCGTGGAATTCAAGAACAAGGTTCTCTCTGCCATATATTACAAGCACATGAAAGCAACTGCTAACAAGAAGAAAACATCTGGAAGATAGTGTTTATATATGAACACAGTTGTTGAGTAAGCAAATGGAACAGTGAATTTGCATTTGTTAGTTTATCTATAGTCTGGCTGCTTTGCAAACAGCTACAAGGCAACATGTGAAAAATCCAGAAGGAAAGGCTCAAAACATTTTTGGGGCAATGTGTACACAATGTTTTTCCATATCGCTTTTAGAGCATGTGCAAAATTAACAACTTCAATGGAAGATTTTCCTTTTGTTTAAGCATTAAAGGAAAAGACCATGTTTTAAACCCAAGCAGAAAATCATGCAGAAGAAAGCCGCAACACAGTTTGAAATAAACAATTCTTTGTGTTTTCTGTACACTTCACAGTTCTCATTCTAAAGCAAACCAGGAAGAATTTAAAGGCCTGTCAGTTTTCAGATGAAAATCCTATTCTTAAACATGATTAGTTGGTAACCCAAAAATATCAGCCAGTAATCTCCAGAAGTCATAAACTCATGTACCCCACAAAGTCCTATACCAATCACTAACGAAATTAGGTCAGAATCCAAATCAGATCACAAATCTAGAGTAGAATCAATCTTCTTATTTCAGATCTGCCATATACCAAATTTTTCATACAGTTTCCACACAAATTATTAAAAACAGAGGAAATCTGTCTTTAAACAGAGACTAACCAAAAGTGACATTCCAGTTTGAAGTTACGGTTTAAAAAAAGACATGCTTCTCTTCAGTTACCTATGACTTCTCTAAATGTAACCCCTCTCAAGCAAACAAACAAATGCTATGAGACAGCTTTAGAGGTTTCTTAAAATGATCTGGGATCAGGTGGCAATACTGCCACCTCCTTCTTGACCAAATTCCATACCTAATTTCCAGTGGACTGATATACCCTGACCACATCAATCCCAATAAAATCAGAGAAGCTGTTCCCATTTAAATTCTGCACATCTATAGTCTTGTCTCACATGCTAGACCTTTAGAGTTGTATTATGTGACTCAGCCACTGGCCTATTAACCCTGTACATTCCCATACCTTATTTACTATATATATAAAATATATAGCATATATTAAAAAAATTAAAAGCATATAATATACCAAAATCTTTGAAATAGATTGATGTAAAGCCATACAAACATCATTGATACCTGTAGGACTGTGGCAACTGCAGCTGACACTACTGTAGTAATCAAGAGATTTGGATCCTGGACCTGTTAAAATAAATCAGTCTGAAGCTTTAGACTCCTGTTCAACTTCACTGGAATTTACCAAAACATGTACCCTGTACAAAATCTTCTAGAGTCACTTACCATCACACATTATTTGCTTATCATTACACCTTGTTATTCTAAAGTACTGAGACTTACTATTATATTACCAAGTGATAAAATCTTATTATAATATCAAGTGATAGTGATTGATCAAATTGGTCAAATGACTAACGCAATTCACTTTCTATAGTATACTCTAGTTTCCTTTCCATAATGCCAGCACTCTTCTAAGAGGCAGACTCCAGGATCCTACCTCCATGTACCTACTTTACTACGTGTAAAGTATTTGAGATTATTACAGCAATTGGCACCTGGAGAGCGTCAGCTGCACTATTACAGAAGTGGCTATTTCAGCTTACACTGAGCTTATGCTCCAGATCTTGACTGACTGCCATTTGAGCAAAGAACACAGAGATTTAATGAAAGCATCTCACTGGTACTGTGTTCCTAGAAGTGGCAACACTGACTTATTGACAATTGCCACCACTGCATCTATTGCTTTTAAACTTGGTACAGAGCGTGACTGACGCTGTACAAGGAGAGGCAAGTACTCTCTATGGCCAGGAAAAAAGTTTCAGCTACAGCTTTAGATATAGGCTCTCTTTTCACACTGAGAAGCATCATGCTATCCAAGTCCTGTGACATCTTCAATTATAAAAATCACACTTTATCTACAAACTTGTCACCAAAACCAACCGACTGGGTAACTAATGACAGCAAGACACTTTAACACTCATTTTGACTAATTTTATGGTGACATTTACAAGTTGTAATGAGCCATATGAATCAGTGGCATAAACCTACTTAACACATAATGAACTAGAAGGCAAAATAAGTGGTTTGACTGCTAATTAAACAATATTTTTGCCATGCCAAAAAAAAAATCTTATTAAACAGCATCATTTTCAACTTGTTATATAACAACAAGTTTCTGTCTATCCCTGGCTGATTTACAGTAACAATCACAAGTATACAGACTGGCAGTTCCTTTGGGAAGGGACATTTATTGACTGCAGTTTGAGAAAATACAGAAAATGCCATGAGAAAAGCCAAACAAAATATTTGTTCCTCATACAGAACCAGAAAAGAACACCACCCCCCAAAAAAAACCCCACACCACCAAAAAAAAACCCAAGCAAAAAAAATACCCAACCCTACTCAATGATTTTAACAAGTGACCATTGCCTCATCTTTGCTAGCAGACACTTTTCTCACGTGCTCTTAGCACATCAGAAACTAAAGTATTGTAAGCATAACCTGGAACATGAACAAATGCTTCTATTTGGGTCAATATCAGCTGTGCAAATCACACTGAACCAGCAAGACTTTTGTTTGACTTTGTTATGGGTTTTTTTTCCTCCCTTGGCTTAACTTGCTTGCAATGGACCGTCTCTGCTAATGTCAGCTGCAGTCCTCAGTCATTCAGTATCAAGAGAAATCCAAATATCTTCCCATAACGCCATACTCACAGGCATATAACATCACATTGCGTAACTGTGAGCATGCTGAAAGACCAATTTTGTATATTCTTGTTACAGGCAATGTACAGAAATTGGGGTTCTCTTCATAACACAACCTAGCAGTGCTGCATAAAAACCTATCAAACACTGCTGTGAAGACACCACAATTAGCTTCATGCTCCTTCATGACAGAATATTATAGATACATGAGAATAAACCAAATGGCAAAACCAGCCAACACAAACTCGGTTTGAATGCAAGACACCACGAAGAACTGTGTTACCCAACTTACATAGGCTATCATGGAAAACAGATGTGCAAAGCCTTTTACCTAGAAAAATGGACTGACAAAAAGGTTTGCCAGGAACAGTCATATGTTCTTGCTGCCAGAGCACTCCTGCTTGGCTTTTCACTTGTCTTAAAAGCTAGAGAAGTTCCACAGAAAGAGTTAAACTTACCTCTTTTCCTCTTTTCTCCCTACCTCCCTTGGGGCTACAAATTAATCATAAAAGCTTAGGCAACTATAAAAGCCACCAACAAGAGACAGACAGTAGTACGATTAATACACTCAGTAATGTAAAACCCAAATTGCAGGCAGGCAATTGAACATAGTATCCCAGGTCTGATTTCAATATAAGCAAAGTTGCAAGAGCATCATGGTACAATCTTAGCCTTAAAAGCAAGTTTCTTTAGACACTGACGTTAAACTATCCATTTCCTAATGCAGGAAAAGAAAGCAGCCCAAAGCTCCAGATGAAATATGAGAGTTCTAGTATTCTAGTAATCACCTAACCTTTGTTCACTGCTAAAAGCTTGACTCACATTGTTGATGCTTATAATGTTACAAAGCACTAGACCTTTGTACTTGCTCATTCCCTCATTTTGAAATGCATAAAGACTGATGTTTCTCTCCAAAGAAGTGAAGAAATGCCTAAAATATCTTGTCAGCTCCACCCAAATGAATATTCTTCCAAAGGACTACAGAAGTCTTCTTCTAAGTTCCAGAACAGTACAGATCTCGTGATCCTTGAGCTACTACTTATGGGTTTATCCTTGAAGGAAATACTGCCAGTGACAAAGAAACTGAGCAGGATAACTCTAAAAACAGCCCTAACATTTCTTGGTAGTTACATCATACTTGCTACAAATCAAAACCATTTTCCTAATGCTAACGTCAGAATTATGTTTTGACACAAAATCCCCGCAAGTTACAGCAGCTGTGACGCATTAATTAGACCTTCACTGCTCTAACAGCTTTCTGATCAGCAATATTTAAACAAAAAAAGTACTGCTTTTGCAAAGCACAGATGCTCCTTAATAAGAGGTTGAATGAGTCAACTCCTAAAGACCAGCTAATCAAGCATTTGCAAATATACTGTGAACACGTTATCCTGAAAATATATTAATGGCCACATGCCAGCTCTACCTCAAAGAAAGCTACCGTGCAAGTCATAACTAAGTCTTCGTCCTAATCACAAATACACAATTTCTTAGACTCTTGGAAATGTGTATTCAGAATTTAAATGGGTGGGGGACAGGAGACAGAAAAAAAAAAAGCATGCATGACTATTTTCTGTCAAGGGCAAAAACATCAGGACTTCTAACATGGACTGAGATGACTCTCAACATTTTTGAGGAGGATGTTCCAAGGCCTATTCAGCAAAAAACCACTAAGAAGTCCAAGGGAGCTTCCACAACTGTGATAAATGCTCCATTTAAAAATAAAAATAAAATCAGTGCAACTGCAGAGGTAAAAGTGTATACACATAAGGAAACGGGATGAGACAAAAGAAGAAAATAGTTGGCAGGATATCAAGATCTTTAGATTCAAACTGTGAAATACATTTCCTTAATTTTCCTCACTTCTCTTGAGCTATTAATAACCAGTAATGTATTTTGAATCTTTGTAGTACTGCTCCTTCAGAACCAATGTTTAAATTAACTAGGATTTACCAAATGCTCTAAGTACATAATCTAATATTAGATACTTATTGCAAAATAGTGTTTCGTGGGTAGTTAACATTAGTGGGTAGTTTTGCTAGCCTCATAATTCATATCTGAAAAGAAACAAGGCTTTTTTGTAACTATAGCAAACAATAGTGAGGTTTTGCCTACATATTTCTTTGAAGGTCATCATAACGGGTCACAACAAGAGAATTTTGATCACCTAGGTTAAAATCTGATGAATTTTAAATAAAGATCACAACTGCTTATATTTGAGCTGAAGCACTTGCGCTTGAGAAAAGCGCACGCCCACCATCTGGTGCACAGTAATTATAGAAATTAAAATCGCATTTCTGTGGCCTGCCTTGAACAATTTTTACTGATACAGTAATACATGATCTTCTTAGGAAACATAATCTAAACTCATGCTGTTAAATGATCATAGGACCATCCAGTGTATGGCGTAAGCAGTTCATTAAGCTGGAATCTTTAAAAACGTTTGCTCCCTAGTAATAACGGAAACTGTTTCTGTAGTTTTACGTCATGCTGTTAAATTTAATCCACAGTCAAGGCAAGTTAATTTCACACCTGCTGAGCAATATCCTGATGGATGGCACCACAGCAGGTCATTAATTTTCTTTCCTTTTGATTAATTTCACACCATACACTGGACACAGCCTTTCGAGTTATGATGTCTGAGGGCAATGCTTATAATTCCTGTAAAGGGCTAAATCAGTTTTTGACTGCTTGCCAAAATGCAAAGAACCCAGATGTGATACCAGGAAAAGGAAGCTTCACTACACTTGGCACTGAACTCTTGACACTTCTGCAGGTGTGGTAGGAGACTCTCACTCTGCAGTATACTTTAAGTGCATTCTTCTTGTACATAGCCTTAAAACAAAAATTCTGGGTACTCCTTACTTTTGAGGAATTGTTTATAAAAAAATTCCATGACATTAGTCATGCAGATAGCAGTGACACCACTGAAACAACTGAGAAGTTATTTTTAGCCACAAAAACCCTTCCATCATTTAGTTACTAACTTTATACTTAACAAAGTACAAAGATTTACTAAGACTACAGTATATCTTGTTTTCAAACAAAACAAAAAACCAAAAAAAAACCCAACCAAAAACCCCCCAAGATGACATGGGGTGAAAGAAGGGGATGGGAAAGGTAATGTTCAAATATGACAACAGCAGCCACTGTTGTCACCACAGCTCAAGGGAAGTTGCAGGTCACTTCATCCCTTTGTAGGTAGTGAAGACAGCTGGGGCCCTTGGAGGCCTTGAGACCCACATCCAAAGGTCCAGCTGGAGACCAGGCTAATCTCACTCCACACTTCACATCCTACTGCTTCAAGCCACTCAGTCTCACACCCTCCTTCACGCTACATGTGCCAAATCAACAGATCTCTTCATGAGCTGATTCAGATCACAAAACCAAAAGAAGCCTTTTTCTTACATCAGCTTTCTGCTTGTTTTGCAAACCAAGCTGTCTAACAGATGGGTCAGGTGCGTATCAGAGCTAGTGAAACTGAAAAGGAGAAATTGTATGTTTTGGCAGCAAGGAGCTGTGCAGCTTAGCTCTTCTTCCCCTTTTGTGGAGTGATTCAAAGCAGCAACCCCAAGAGCTTCATCCTCTGTATTGACTATGGATGGACCTGACCTTCCTAAAATCAAATTAGTGTGTTCTTTTATCACTATTTTTCCTTTCTCCACACTCCACAGTATTCTACAGCAAAGTTCAAAGCTTCACCTTTTTCATTCTTACTTCCCAACAGTGCTTCCCTATATAGTATGAGCAAATTTTCAGCCTCTTCCTGATCATGAAGAATAATAATTTAGAAAACAAAAAAGTGCTTGTGCTTACCAGCAGCCACTTTTGGCATGAGAAGCCATTGCAGTAGAGTCAAAATAGTGGAGAGTGTGAAGGGGAAAATGGTTTTGTGATTTGATAAATGTAAATCATGCAGAACCAGTGATTCAGTATGCATGGCTTAAATTTCTGAGTGTGACAGGCTGAGGCCAGGAAGACATGAGCTATTCTGGATCTACCTGTGCCAGCAGAATTCTCCAACCAGAACTCATTGCCTCCTCACATCTGCCCATGGAATTAACCTGAGTGTTCCATAGACACTTCAGTCAAAATAAGTTGGGCAAGAAGTAATTCGCTATTTCAACTACAAAGCTGGTCTGGCCATTTTGATTAACCTGTTTCAGACAGTGTAAATTACCCCTTTCATCAAGATTGCAGGAATCTTTTCCACCATTGTTCTCTGTCCTCTTCTGGTTCAGCATACTGACGTTATGACTTACAACCAAGTACTTGATCAAAGGCTCTGCATAAAGCTTCAATAGATGCTCATTTGATGTGTATTATGATGGTTACCTGTTTATTTGCCAATATGCATGAACTGAAAAATTTTACTGTCAACTCCAATAAAGAATTTAAATACAGGATGAACTAGAAGCTGGCTTAATAGGACTTACATGCTGAATGGAAAGTCAAAATAAATTATTGCAATCATCAGAAGTTGCAAGCTGGATTTTTTGGATACAACTCACATTGCTGGCAACCAATTATGCCAATTCCAACAGAGTCAGGAATATCAAGGGAAGAGCTACAGTTTGAACATACAAACAGCAGTATGTACTTTTTCCTCATCATTGTGTGGTTCCCATTATGAATGGGCAAGTAAATATTTCAGTTCTTTCCCCAGTCACCTGAAACACAGTATAAAAAAAGTTTGTGAGATAACTGTATTTTTAATGTCTACATTTTCAGATGTCTAGAGAACACCTATGTGAGCTTCTCTTTGTATCTCAGTTCTGAAGGGCTGCTAAAGAAGCCATTCCCTTTCTACCTAAAATTCCCCTGTAGCTGTTCTCTCTCAGGCCTCCTTCTCCTACAGAAGCATCCAATCATTCTTCTCTTTCTTTTGATTCTTCTAGCTGATGCTTCAGAAAAAACCCAAATGAACATCAACTAAAAGTCCATTACTAAGCCACACAGGTCATGGCTCTCAAACTCTAGCAACTTCCTCTCCTTCCCTGAAAAGCGTGGTACATTCAGAGAAGAAAAACTTAGCTTTCCTGTATATCATTTGAAACTAGGAAAAAAAATAACCACAACTCTCAAGCAGGATCTTAAGCTGCTGCTTCGCCATCTCACACACATGATAAAGAATTAAGGTGAAATTTTCCCTAAGTGTGTACATTAATGCTTACAAAATCCCTTCCATTGTTAATAGCAATCTGTAAACTAAAACCAAAGTGCAGTAAAGAATGGATTTTGAATTGCTGCTGTATGTTTGCATACACTTATTATGCATGTCACCATATGTCAGGCAGAATCTCTGAAGGTAAATCTCAAAGAAGCGATTACCATTGAAGCAACATAATGGAGAATAAAGCAGACAAGTGATATATTTAGCTTCATCCTATCTTTGTCCCTAGAGGAAAGTGTTTCTCCTGGTGTGGGAAGGGGAGGAGATCAAAAATCTTTTTTGGTAATTTAAAAAATAAAAAAAAGAAAGGCCTGGAAACGAAGTCATGTTTTTACCCAACACTGATGACCCACTTCAAACAGTCTTACATAACTATAAAACTAGATTATATTTGGCTTGCCATGGATTTAATCTTGTGTTTTTCAGTCTGAACCACATCAGAGGGTATTTTCCTCACCTGCCCACCATAGTTTTCTGAACTTTCTCACTTGAAGTAATTCTGTCCATCTTCTCAAAACAAGAAGAAAAAAAAAAAAAAAAAGAGAGACAAATCTGGTGGAGTAAATTTGCACCTGGCTGAACTTCAGCATGTTCTCAACCATGCAGATTGAGCTTTTCTCCCTCCAGTGCCGGGAACACAAGTCAGTTCTTAGAAAACATGTATAAACTGAAGCACTGTCATTAAATGAAACGGTTTTCCAAAACCAAACAGAAACTGGTTCATTTCAGTAAGTATTCTCTAAAAGGCCATGTAGTTATTAGACTAGTTCTCTAGTGTTTCAATAATAAAAATGCTTTATAAGCAATACAAATGTAAGCATATCCCCAACTACAGCCAACATCTACAAAAGGACACATCCTACTGCAAACCTCTTTAGCATCCCAAATCCAAATGGTTTCCAGTAACAGAAAGAAAATTCAATAGGCAATACTGTCCATATCTACAAAGGTCACAGTGAAAAAATTGTATTTTGAGCTAATAGAGAAAGTTATGAGACTTTTCAGGTCAAATACAATGAAGTCTTGCATCAAAAGGAATTTCCGTTAGCAACAAGGATGACATTCAGTTGCAGTATACTGCATGCTCTAGGTAGATGTTTATGTTTAGTTAGATGAAACACTTTGCATCAAAGGTACAAGCCCAGTGGCATTATTTCTACTTGCTGATTTTCTTTTGAACCTCCTGGCCAAGTTCAGCATCCATTCTCTGAGCATGCATGAGGAAGTATCTTCCTAGAACCAAGTTAATGTTAGCTAAGTAAAAGCACAAGAATTGAAATAAAGCCACAACTCTAAGAGACAAATAGTCATCTAAAATATGTACCAAAAAAAATAATTCACTTCCAGACAATCCATTTGAAAATTATTACAACCCAGCAGTTAAAGTAAATGCATATATGGCTGCTGAAAAGACAACTTAGAGCTCCGAGCAGAATTTAAATGGTCTTGGAACAGTACTGTAGTACTAGCAGAGAGAAAAAGAAAGATCACTATACTGATACTACCACAGCTGAATTAATTTCTTTACTGTTTAGTCATAGCTAATGGAGAGAAAAAGATAGGCAAAAAGACAGAGGAACAGATTTTCTAATATTATGAAAATATTCATTCCTTTCTGCTCACTGGGGAAATTTCCTGGCAAACGCATGTTTAAAAGATAAGTAAGTACAAAAAGCCTTTCTCTTTTAAACTTTATATCACAGGGCTACATTTATTTATCTTTATAACAGCCAGGATTTGACAGATAAGCTGCATTTAACTATGTAAGGCATTATCTTAGCACATTGCAACACCCAGAGCAGTCCATTCGCTTTGTAAGCTATGACCATGATGATCCAACATCTACCACTGTATCATATTTTAGCCTACTGGCTTACACTTCTGTTCCACTGCAGAAAGTAGATAAATCTGTATTGGAGCCACATGAATGCAGAGTAGAACAGTACCTCTAACTAGAGTGAGGGAGAAGACAAAACCCAACTGTAATCAGTCGCTCAGGTTCATTAGATCCGGTCTTAAAGACCAGAACTGTTCATGCTAATAAAAAGAAATAACATTTTTTCAACATTTCCCTCTGTATTTCACAGGGTTATGATGTTTCTTTCTACAGTCTTGTATCACTCAACAGTTTCCAGGCTTTACTCCAAATTAGGCTGCTGTTTTAATGCTGAGAAAAGATGTATCCTACAGTTTGGACTCAACACATGACTTGAGGTTTAAATCTGAGAAGTGCTTTGGAAATCACCTCTATGTTTTTATAATATCTGTTTAAATTCAAAATTATTATTGCATATAGTTATTTTGGCATATGACTCTTGAGTGACTTTCATATGTTTTTTCAAACCTGAGAAAATACCCCATCTTCAAGACAGTTGAACAAGTAAGTTGTTTTTCTCAAAGGTAAGGTTTCATTTAACTCCAATCTCCCCTTCCATTAACTGCATTGCTCTGGCTCTTCATACTCAAGTCTGCTTTACCTTGAAGAGAGCATTACCTGACCAATTAATCTAATGACTCCTTAAGAACTTCACCACCACTACCACCAGGTCTTCTCCTACCTATCATTCTGTAAGACTCTTTAGAATGGGAAGGATTTCTCTTTAATTTACTTAAAAGAAAACAAAACCACCAACCCAAAAACAAACCAACAAAGCCAACTACTGCTTCATGACTGTAAGGATCCAGCTTCTACGACATTCACAATTTCACATTAGACAAAATCTGTATACAATGAAAATTCAAAGAGGGGATCAAAAAAGGCAGCTCGCAGAAGCAGCAGCTTAATTACAAAAAGACAATAGCTAGCATAGATTTACCAGAAATTTCAGAAGACAGTATTTAAAACGTTGGCTAAATTCAGATTTATTTGATGCCTTGGTCTGCTCAGCTTTCCTACATTCTAACAGACCACTGAGACAATTTAAAGTAGCAAACTTACATTTTCTCCATAATATTTTAATTCGTTCATCCTGACTGGCTTTTTTTGGGGGAGTATAATGATAGCTTCTGGAGAGATTCGTATACAAACATTGAGAATAATCAAGCCGTATCTGTTACTGCAATAACATATTGAATATATTAGCAAAAATATGGAAGTCAATTCTGATGCACATAACGCCCAGAGGAAAATACCTGCAGTTCCAGGCAAACTACAGAACACTCAGCTATTACTCACGTCTTTAACATACTACTTTCATTTTCTGTAGATTCAAAGCTTTGGCAACATGGGAAAAGAGTCAGACTTTCAGTAAGAAAGGCCTCAATCATAACAGCCAGTTGTTTGAGGTCAGTTGAAAAAGCCAAATCAGAAAAAAAAGAAGGATCTGTGTGAAAAAGTTATTGATGTGAAAAAGAAAAAGATGCAAGATTAACTGGCCTTCCTAAGGCATGCAATCCTTGCCTGAAATCATCTGTTTTGATAATTAAGTGGTGAGCAATCCAAGAGAAAGGTTCTAGTTCATCTTTTATCTATTACTAGCTGATTATAACAAAGATTCAGCACAACTGCGCATATACCATTAAGACATTTCACCAACTTCATCTTAATTGTACAGAAAATTCCATCCAGGTTTGTTGGGTGGGGCAGGATAAGGAGTTTTGGTTTAGTCCAATTCTAGAAGTCAATGAGTTCAGTAAATAAGGATATTTCCTAAATTATTTAATAAAGAAACAGGTTACACAAACATGAGAGAATTTCAGAAGTACATTTTCAGGGATGGGAAAGAATGCATGAGGTAAAGTTTAAGTGTGTGAAAAAAATTTTAAGCCATATGGCAAAATCTCATAATTGAAGATGAGATGTTTGGAAAAAAAAGGCAGAAGCCATTCAGAAGTTTGGATTAAGAAGGAGATTTTGCTTTTTATAAAGCACAGCAGAGAATAACCTGAACACTTCCCACAAGTAACCGAAAACCAGCTTGACCAACAAAAAAAAAAAAAAAAAAATATTGCCCAAAATAAGCATAATTAGAATTGAGAGATAACTGAATTTTAACACATCTGCTGACTAAGATATTATATTCACTGAAATCTGAAGTCTAGTGTAAGTGCTGAGCAGAACAGAAAGTACATACGCTGCCTGCATAGTTCCTGAAGGCCAAATGAAAAGAGAGCACAACATGACTAGTCCTTCAGTCTTTTAGGATGTGGAACAGCAGAGGCAGTGGTAATAGCAATAATTAAGTAGCTGTGACAAAGAAAACATGCTTCAAATTACACAGAATAGGGAAGAAAGGAGACAGACACAAGCCAAGACGGAAAGAAAAGCATGACCAAACCCCTGAAACCTGTTACACAGTATTCTGGAGAATTTTTAACACTTCTCTCTTTTTTTTTTTAATATATATTTTCAATCAGTTTTATAACTCAAACACTGGTTTACTTTATGTTATATCATAAATAATTTTTATACGGAAATAACGACTTTAAAACTAATGAAATGGACAACAGTCAGCAGTGCATTCAGCACACAAGCCAAGCGACAATAAATAGCAAAAAAAAGCTCACACCATTTGACAGATTTCTTCCTCCATTTGTCAAACACAAGGATGACAGAGCTGGTCAGTACAAAATAAACAATGAGAATGTTTTAATCCTGCATTTCTATGGCCTGAACAAACATTTTTATCCTGAGCAATAGGCTTGATGCCCATAGTACAGAGGTGGACATATTGAGCACTGTAAGGTTCCTAAAGTAATTTCTGCCAAACTACAATGCTGCATCAGCAACCTTTTTAATGAAATATCAAATTTTAGTTCTTTAAAGCATAAGGTGGCTGGCATATTTAAAATACCCTGTAGCCTGTGAAAGAGCAAGAGTACACCTTCGTCAAAAAACTCTTCATAATACAAAGCAAAAATCAATAGTGTGAAATCAGAGTTGTAGGTCAAAAAATTATACAGTGGGAAGGATTTTTTTTTCCCTAATCTGGATAAACAAACATAAAAATATATATTGATAGTACTTACATAGAGTCTTTTAGGAAACAAATCAAACCAAATATTAATTTGCTAGATAAAAGTGGGGCCATTTGACCCACTGGATAGAGTATTGGAGTATTAACCCTCTGTTAACCTAACATTTTAAGATGTAGTAAGAACACAATCTTCTAGATCAGGCTGATGTTCAAACACCCAAAGCTAGCACAGTCACTGAAGGCAGCATCTTTATGCCTCTCCAACCTCCCTGCCCAGCCTATATGGCTAAAAGGTGAAGACATCTAGGGAACGTTGTCATGCTGAAACATGAACAGCCAAATGCCATAAAGCCATTTACAGCCACAGGAGTTTGTCAGCCACTTCACTGAACTGCCACAAAATGCACTGAAAGGAAATGGGAAGAGATTGGTACAAGGGCACAAATTTCATCTAACTGCAGTCCTGGTAAAGACCAAGAATATTAATGACATACCTACATATAAGCACCACCAAATGTTGGTGTTAATTCTCCTCTTAAGAGCACAGAACATTTTATTAGCATATTACTATAAATCATAAAACCACATTAGAAGACCACTAAGTTACACAGAGTATTCTGAACACCATATCCTGAAGTACCAGATTATCAGTTGAGCAGCAGAATTCAAAGATTGTTACATGCAATGGGAACAGCACTCAAGGGTATAGAACAAGACTTGAGGTAAACCCAGTCCAAATAGAGAGCAAGGCAATTCGAACAGAACAGTACTAAAGGTGGGTGGAGGGAAAAAAAAAATAAAATCAATTGCTCATATACATGGGATGCAGAAAACTTGTACTTCCAAGGCAGGGAAAAAAGCCCCTGTTAATTTATTTTTTTTTTTAACCCCAAATAATGAGAAGTTAGATTCTTCAGATGTCCATCTACCCCCTTCCTTTTTAGGTCTAAGAAATGCAAAGTTTATGTAGAACAGTTTTCCCCATGTATTTAAAATATAATATTATTTTTCAAGTACAGCTTTATTAATTTTTTTTTTTTTTTTTTTTTT
>NW_009936745.1:60016-67759 GCF_000696875.1 Nestor notabilis
TTTTTTTTTTTTTTTTTTTTTTTTTTTTTTTTTTTTTTTACTTCTAAGACTCACTGTTTTCTTTGCTCTGGATTTGGCCACATGCATGCCAATATCCCAGTATGTAAGAAACTGTTCTTAGACGTGTTTTTAAGTAGCTTAATACTGGTATTCTTCTGTAACATTAGACAGCGCACAAGCTACACAACTGGTACATACAGAAACTACTACATCAGGAAATGAATCAAGGTGCAAAGACTTTATTAGAAGCTGAACAGAAGCTAAACCTGTTACAAGCTCTTGCTCTGTATCATCCAGAACAGCTCTCAAAGGAAAGTTTAAATGCACACTTGGGCGTCATTGTACTAGTTTCAATATGCAGAGCCAGAGGCTTAAACAGCATCAACCTAAAAACAGCTTAAGTAAACTACAATATGCCTTTTACACCAGTACAGAGCTTTACCCACTGCAGTTAAACTCTCATTATATCATGACAACAATCCACTCCTTTCATTACAGGCTGTTGGCACATTGAATCACTGCTGATAACATATCAACAGCGTTGTGACCACTGCTCAACTCCCTGGACAGCCAGCATGGATGAACTAGTGAACTAAAATTCCAAACTTCCAGTGGGAAAGAACTGTTTTCACAGAACTTCCTCTCAGCTGCTAGTAAGCAGCAATTTGCAATGGACTCCAGCAAAAAGACCAAAACCTTAATCATCTTCCAGCCTGAAGTTTTTCCTTGCTCGAAATATTCTTTAACTTACCTTGGTGAAAAGTCAGGTAACACAGGTTAGCTGAAAGTTACTGTAACCTTTTCTTCAAAGGAATCATGTGTAGTCCTCTAAGGTTATCAATCCAAAACCCAAGGAGAGCAAATAGAGATATCACAAAGATTGACAATTGGGGTCATAAAGTGAAATTGATAAGCTTCCCCAGAAGCCTCAAACCAGTGAGATCCAGATTCAGACATATGTCAAATCGCTTTGTCAAATCACCTTGCCAACACCCATGCAACTCAGTTTCATTTCTCACATCATTTAAAAAGTCACAAGTTTTGATTTTACTGACTATCCAATTTCTTGAACTTGACTGCCAAGCTACTGAAAAAATCTGGGAAAGTATTCCAACAAGATCTACAGATTACTATCTTATCTATAAGGAGTATAGTTTATATTTCTCTTTCAAGAGAAGGTATCATATAAAAACAAAGAAAAATGCTGTTTTCCAGAACTGATTTATAAACAAACTCAACTGGTATCTAAGAAAGTATCTATTAGGAATAACAATCTACTATTTCATTTTATGGTATAACCATAACATAGCCATTTAACTTGATTACAGGCTCTTAGAATCAGACTAAGTATTCAGAACTGATTGATATTATCTATAGTAAAATAGCTGTTAGCTTGAGTAGAAAAAACACTGGAAGCATTTGCAACATTCTCATCCTGCATGGTTTTTTTCAATCTAGTAAAAGAAAAGTAGCTGCATAACATGAAAGGATGTTAAGCGTAAACAGAATGATGTTGCATTTCACCATGTTCTTGGAGGATCAATAGTACTGACTGAGAAACTGCACTTCATGGAGAGAAATACAGGGAAGAAAACTGTTCAATTTTACAAGAACTTACAAAAACAAATCAATGTGCTAAGGAACTGATTGTAATAACATAGCTTCAATAATCTGGTCACATATCCTCTGCAGCCTAGGTTGAAATCTGAGTGGTAAAGATTGAGAAATATTTGTATCTTTCCCCTCCCACCCCAGTGTTCCACATCCTTTTCCTGTTCTGTCAAATCAGGAAATACAAATACTGATTTCACTAACAAAATCCTTCTGAAATACGTGAGCGACAATTCTTAAACATAAGGAGAAAGAAAACCATTAGATAGTCTAATTTGAGTACATGTCTATTTAAATTTAACGCCCAATTTCTAAATGAAGTTTGACTTCCACACAAACAGTTTGAGTTCTTCAAAAGCCTCTCTCAATTCATTTTGTTCAGGCCTCCAAATATTTTTTTCAGATTTTTTCCTGATCTCTCTGGAATCTTCACAATCCCTGCAACAGAGGTATGTATTTTCACATTTCCTACCTTAAATTCCGTCAACACACTCCTCCGCACTGCTTGCAAGTATGCCTGTAAGATCTCCGCAACCCGAGCATCAAATTGGTGCCTTACTTGGACTGCTTTCCTACTTGTTTTTTTAAGCACTTTATTACTACCCAAGGAATAGCCATTCATTTTGCAGCCTCTCTTCCTGCCAAAATCCTCTCTGAATCCACTATATATCTATCATTAGCCAAATGTATTTTTGTCAGGATTGTTAAGAGTGTTTCAAAAGCCAAGATGCTGGAGAGTTTTGAAGCTGTGTCTTGATTATGTTTTGTTGGGGTTTTTCTGTGTTTGTGTGTGTGCATGCACTGTGTGTGTGTGTGTGTGAAGTACGTAGGAATGTTTGTATCCACATACAATGAATTAGTACCTACAAGAGAACACCATGGTCAAGCTTCTTTACAGCAGGAGTTTGCCAAACAGGTGTGAAAGTTTCTATGCTAAGAATATTTCAGGTGTTTCCTAGGCATGAAATATATCTGCCTGCTTAGTTTCTCTTTATTTTCAAGGTGAAAGCCCCTTTGCCAGGTGGCTCAGACTCTTCAGGTAAACAAACAAAAGACACAGCAAGGTAATACTCTATATTCTCTCCAGAAAAAGGGAGCCCATTTTAATGTGCAGTTCATACTATAAGCGAGACAGAAAGAAAATTCATCATGAGAATCTAAAGGTGATGGTGATCTGGTTGCCACTGTTTGCTGAATGCTCTAGACAGATCCTGTGTTTTCTGTCTTTATTGCTATTTTAATTATTAAAAAGCAAACTTTAACCACATCTAGACAGAAAAGGGCAATTCAAGCCAACATCAGAAAGGAAAACTATTTCACAGTTCATGTTACTTGGAGTAGTATTTTAGAGGCATTACTACTGGAAGCATTTCTTTTTAGGCAGAAATAGCCTTCACACTACACTGCACTGAAACAGTGAGGGACTTTCATTCTACAGTTAGGTCATGCAACCAGTTTCATTCAGCATTCAATACAATCATGTTACAATGTCTTGCTATAGAATGAATAAACAATGTCAAACCTGGATAACTACCCCGTTAGAAACATTTCTCACATTCATTCTAGGTTTTGAGGGGCTTTTGTTGTTGGAATTTGATTATTTTTTTTTAAACAAGCTTTTCAGAAAAAGTGCCGATTTCTGATACAGAGGTCTAATGGTACAGCATAAAACTTTCTCAACAGCAACTTAAAGCTACTGTTTTCACTCTTAATCTACAAAACTAAAAATTAAATTGTTGCTCAAACTGTACTTGAACAGGACTTGTCAAGAAAGTCTCAGGGAAGTTACTTAAAAGCTTGTTAGGAGGTAGATGATTTGTTCAAAGATTTTTGCTATGAATACCATACCAGTGTTTAAATTCACTGAATGCAGGAGCTATGTATATTTTTCCTAACTCATTATCCTACGTAGGCAAGTTTTATGTGACTAATGAAACTATCTTCCAGGTATATCACATGTATACTACAGTCATGCTCTGCAGAGTTCAAGGGAAACTTCCAACACCTGCTTTTACACAGTAAATTGAACAGTATTAGTTCTCCCCCGAGAAGAAACAGAGACAGCACAAGGGAGGAGACCAAAAAAAGCAAAAAAGAGGAGGGATATGACACAGCATTTTAAACCCAAAAGAACTACTGCCTCAGTGAATATATGAAGATACCTTTGTATTAACAACGACCTTCTGAAAGAATGCATTAATCCACTTTAGTCACGCATATTGCAGACAAGAGGACTATTACATAATGTGGCAGAATCCAAAGGTTCAGTATCTTGAGATGTCATGTGTCCAAAAAACATCAAGATCATAAAATATAACCTTTGGCAAGAACAATAATTCACTGCAGCTTGTACCTTTTATGACAGCTTCAGATCATAGAACCATTTAGGTTGGAAAAGACCTTTAAGATCATTGAGTCTTTCAAATACCTCCAGGGACAGTCACTCAACCACCTCCCTGGGCAGCCTGTTCCAGTGCTCGACAACCCTTTCCGGGAAGAAATTTTTCCTAATATGTAATCTATTACTTGATTAGTACCTATCTCAAAATGCTTTGCGAGGACCTCAATACAGGTTATATAAAATGCTGTACAAGTCATGTATTTGTGCTGTTTCCTAGGGAAGGGAGGAACACAACCTTAACTGGCAATGGAAAGGAAACAGCAATAAACTTCATTACCTAACTCTAACAAAAGTGAAGAAACGGTTTTCATTACGAAACTATTCTAGGAAAACGTAACCAGAAGTAACACGTTATATGGTAACAATGTATATACAAAGAAATGCAATAAACTACCTGACCACCAGCAACAGTCCCTAAAAGTAAAATCATGTTATGCCTGCTACTTGTAACTGATGAATATCCTTAAATCCTTTTGTCTAGAGGACAAGGTCAAAAAAGGTGGTTGATAGCTTTCAGAGGCCACAGGCTTTTGTCAGGATATAAAAATCAGCAGGACAAACACCAGTACATTAGACTAATAATCAAGGTTAAACAGTTTGAAATGCCTGTGGGATATATGAAGAAATACAGTTAGCTAACAGGAATAAGAAGACCTTGTGAGACTCAAAGGGCCAGGATCACAGGATTCTTAACTCATACAAACCATAAATAATAAATCAAATGAATCACAGCATTGACTTAAGCTTTCCTCATGAAATGGACTTTGCTGCTTAGAGTACTCTAAGAGGGAATCCTTGTACCCAAACTAATTTTCTCCCCTCTGTTCTTCCCCTGCAGTACCTCCCTTGTACACAAGCTGCCACAGATATATGAAAATACCATTAATTTTAACAGAAGTTCCTCAAGGGAGCTACAGCCTGGCCTGAGTGCATGCAGAGACCTCGGGCTTGCAGGATTCACCTGATTAAAGCAGACAAGACTTTTCCTTGTTGGACAGCAAGAACAAAACCCCACAAATTCATCTTTAGACATGAACTATTTCAGCTTGAATAGAAGAATAAGCCCATTCTCCCCAGTAAAAGCTAGCACTGTCACAAAAAGCTCCTGCCTCACCTCTGGGAGGCTGTGTCAGAATTTGTGTTACCAGTTCACCACCACTGAGGTGGTGGCTCCTCAAATACCACCCAATTAAAGAGAACCTATATCAAAATACAAAACCCTTCAATGAACTAATGTAAATTTGTATAAACTCTGGTTGCCTTCTCTTTGTAGCCATGAACTACAGTATGTGAGTTATTGACTCACATAAACAAAAGAAATATTGATAGCAGATGGGTCAGAAGCTATGGAAATAAAGCTACTACCAAAACACATTTCGAATGAGACTTACTCCTCAAATAAATTATATTTCACTATTTTACAGGCCTGGGCTTTTCGAGACATGAAAGTGAAACAGATAATGAAGCCTTTACAACTTCAATAATGTTTGCCAGCAAGAGGAGGCTAAAGGGGAAAACAAGAGGGTTTGAGTATGCACACATACACACAGAGACAAATAAAAAATTCCACTTTTTATTCTGAAGTATGGAAGACAAAAAGGGTTTTTAGGGTTATTTTAGGGGTTTTTTTATTTGTTTAAGTTCAGGTGCATATGTGGTATATGAAACGCAGAGATGCATAAATACTAACTCAGCAAAAGTAAAGTAGAATAAAGGATGACCTTATTCCGCTCCAATCAGTTGAGAATTTTTTAAACTGAAGATGCAGTAATAGCGAAACTGCTTGATTCCTTAAAGAGTTTCCACTCATCAGATTCCCAGCTGATTAGCTCTGTGCAGCATGTTCATTTCCTTGAGCAGATGCTTCCGATGTTCATTACCAAGAGTTGCTGCTGGAGTAGTGCTCTGGTTCCAAACCAGGCTAAAGCAGAAGAGTTTTGCAGACACTTTGGGAATAACATGACATAAATGAAAACACTATCAGAACCTAGCTTTTATTGACATTTATCATACTGTATTTCTCTCCACCATCTATTTAAGATACTAAGCATACACTAAGTCAGACAATCTGTTGGCAAATATTTGCCATCAAGTCTCCCCTATCACTTATCAATAAAACTGATCTAATTCTCCCATTCTCTGATTTTCACCACTAAGACAGCCTTCTCTGAATCTCAATCTGCTCAAAACATGAACACTGCATTCAAATAAACCTTCAAAATACCTACCACATAGGTAATAATCAAGTTACTATATCAGTGAAGGGCTGTGAATGTCAACTGTTCTCGAATTTCTGTTAAAATTTTAGAGCCAAGATGAGGAAGAAAGCTGTATACTGAGCTATTTTATTAAACAGAAGCAAAAGCAGAGTGAACTTTTTAAGTAACAGTGGCATACAGTGCCAAAACCAGAACACTGTGATCAAAACTGGGTGGGAGGGGGGAAATAAAAATGAAAACTTGAAGGGAAATGAATAGTGTTAATAAAATTCTACATATTATCTCAAGCATAGAAGTTAATGGCATAAAGCTGGGGGTTCTTTTTAAGCAAAGGAGAGGAAGGGAATCTTCTGATTGGAAAGAGATGACTTAAAATTGGAGAGCAACTGTCTTTATTCAAAGTCATTTAAGAATTCAGAATACTTCATTATTTTACCAGATTCTACTTCATGAAACAGATTAAAGGATTTTAGATGCTTTGCACCCAGTGTTGCTGGCTGCTTAGGCAGTTTAGTTTTGGAAGCTTAAAGAACCTGATCTTCTTATACTCAGTCACTTTGTCTTTTAGCATCTTTTCAGTCCAGGCTGTATAAGCTGCCTTCCTCCTGGACAGCAATATAGATTTATCACCCAGAAAAGAGGAAGCATATGTTCTTATTTAATCCTTATTCTGCTTGTACAAAATAAATCCATATTCTACAGAACAGCAACAGAAAAAAGCCTGCTCGTGTTAAATTATGAAAACCAGACATTCCTTCAGCTAAAATACTGCTCTGTGGGCCAATTTAGGAGTAAACTATTCCCTACATCATCTCATAGAAGTAAAAAGCAGAAAGCAGTGATAAAAGTCACCTTACATGTAAGAAAACCACCAGGAAAGAAAAAAAAAGAAAGGTAAAAAAAAAAAAGTGAAGCTTTTTTGTTCTACTATTAGGCTTGGTACAGCCACCACTAATTATGTCAGTTGTGGGTGTTGCAGTAAGCAGAATTTCTCATGAAGAACAGTCAAGTCATTACACAGAAATGAAGAAGGAAAAAGGTAAATCACCCATTTGGAATAAATTGGACTAAGTGTCCTCAGGCGAAATGGTTTCAATAATAAATAACAAGAACTAACTGGTTCCTCCTTTTTTGAAAGCTTTTCAGTCTTTTATGAAACAGCAAAAGTATTTTCAAAGAGCTGGGATCACCTCGTTGATTTGGGAGTAAAGAT
Organism: Nestor notabilis; assembly: GCF_000696875.1. Lineage (NCBI taxonomy): Eukaryota > Metazoa > Chordata > Aves > Psittaciformes > Psittacidae > Nestor > Nestor notabilis. The sequence goes on from NW_009936745.1 coordinate 67,461, forward strand.
ATACATACCCCTAGCCTGCAACCAAGTCTGAATTCTGTCCTGAGGATAAAAATTGACAGACACAGTACCAGACGCTCCCACTTCCCCACTTGCATTTTCTACACACAAGGCTGTTTAGCTGAGATAAAGCACTTGCACTGCACTAAGTCAAAAATTCATTCCTGTATTTAGGATTATGAGTCATGCTGTTGAAAAAGCTATCATACCATTTCATGGGGACAAGGCAACAAAGATTCTTTTAGACAAATATACTAGAACTACATGAATCTCAAGAGCATGCCTTCATTTAAAGAATATTC
>NW_009936745.1:67790-68471 GCF_000696875.1 Nestor notabilis
TCAAAAGACATTGATGTATCAAGACCTAATACAAGAATTAAGAATTAATTCTCTCAAGTTTACTGACCACAATGGTAGAAAGAGAAATATGCACTCAAAAGATGAGATTGGTATTATACTGCATCTGGAAAAAGATGGAACTACATTTCCTATGTTAACAATAAGGAAAGCCTCCACCTAGATTCAGTTTCTCAAAACTGAGTGACATTTATTTTCAACCCCAGTTATATTTAAAAGTAAGTTTCCCTTAAATCCTTGCTAAAACTCAAGGGAGACAATGAAACGGGCCCCCAAAATTCCTCTTTAATGTACATCCACACACCTATGCAATCACATCAGGTCACTTCTTTTCACAGAATGATAAATCCCTACGACAAACCACAAGATTATGTTGATGGGCAAGAAATACTGAACCTGACAAACGAAGAGCACTGTTCTTTCCAATCTAAAGCTCAACGCACCTTTGGCAAAAAGAAAGTAGCACACATGGCAGACCAAAGCACAACTAGCACAGAGATGCCAGTTTTCAGGAACCTTTTTCTGATTCACTTCCTAGATGCTTACAAAGTCTGAAGAGGAAACAAAACCAGCATCGAGTAGAACCGAGAGCTTGTAAATCGTACCGAAAGGGGAAGATTTCAACATACTTTCGCCGGAGATTCATCCTCCCATCCACGGCAG
>NW_009936746.1:0-263 GCF_000696875.1 Nestor notabilis
CCCTGCACCTGGGGGTAAGCGGGGTCCTGAAGGCCCGGGACCTCCCCTCGCGCCCGTGGGCGTAATTTAGACCTCGGCATCAGCCTGGGGAGCAACTCTCCGGCCTTCCTCTTTTCTAATAGGCCCCTTCGTTGGCCCACTTCTCAGAGAGCCCTCCCGAGCTCGTCAGAGGGGAAGAAGTTTTGAATCCCCTCCATCGAGCCGGACCGCCCCTCCGGGCATGGCCATCCTCCCATCCGAGCGTGCTCCGCCCCGGGAATACC
>NW_009936746.1:299-695 GCF_000696875.1 Nestor notabilis
CAGGGAAATGAAAAGTAATGTGATCGATTATTATTTTTATACCATATTTGTGGACGGGTAGAAGTAATAACAGTTATTTACTTCGTCGAAGCATTTATTTCACACTTGGTATATTTCCTTACAATCGGAGACCGATGTGGGAAAAATAAGCACAAATAAATTAGAGTAATGCAAATATATTTTTAGCAAAAGGCGATTCTGCTTCTGTCTAATTTTCCTGGGTGAGTTTCTACCTCCTGACATTAATTCAAACCAACGAAAGGGCTAAATAGATTAGTCTCTAGCCCTTAAGTCAAGCACGAAACAAAATAATCATTTACTTGTCTGCCCCTTCATATTTTTTTCTTTTTATCCTTCCCCCCCCCCCCCCCCCCCCCCCCCCCCCTCTCCCTTCTC